>NW_017306962.1:168501-173943 GCF_000935625.1 Nanorana parkeri | reverse complement strand
AATATATTTGTATATATAAACACACAGTTGTTAAAAGCATCCTGGCACATACCATCAAATTGAGATGGTCTCCATGCTATTCACAGCTTCAAAATATTCAAGAGAGAGGCTGGACAAATGAAATGTAGGTATAGCCAAAGGAGAGTTAACACATACAAGTATATTGACATCAACCTTTCGGAAGGTTGTAGCCAACCTTAATCTGGGTGGTTTGTGGCCAACTGCAACAATGGTATCAATCAACTTTCATCATTCATCATCTGTGCCATGTCCTATGTGTGCCACACTTCCAATGACCAATAAAAGATAGATAGATAGATAGATAGATAGATAGATAGATAGATAGATAGATAGATAGATTTAGATAGATGGATTTGGGTATATATTTATTTGCATGTGTATACCTACACTGCATGTATTCTACTACTATAGCTTTTTGTTAAATCTTTACTACATGATAAACATTTAAATACAATTTATGTATGTATATATAAATTGTGTATATATAAATTCATGTTAGTATCACTCAAAATATGCATAGGTTAGGTTTTGCAAAAATGGTGCCAGATTTCTACAGTCAGGATATAATCTAACATGTCTTCCACAGGAAGAGAGATTGTCTGTGCACAATAATTGGATGTGTATTTACATGTCTGGAAAAGACATGTAACGTGATTTTCATTTGTTCAGTGCTCTTTCCTATTCTGTCAGAGGAAGGAATGTACTAATCTGATGTGAGTAGGGGTAGCTTTATAACTGAAAAGCAGGTCAGAGTGAGCTGCAGGGGCTTGTGATATCACTGTGCTTACCATACTAAGCTGCTGCCTCCTCTTCCCCTCTCTCTGCAGACTGCAACAGATCAGAATGGATGTGTTTATGAAAGGCTTGTCCAAAGCAAAGGAAGGAGTGGTGGCTGCAGCTGAGAAGACCAAACAAGGGGTAGCCGAGGCTGCAGAGAAGACCAAGGAAGGTGTCATGTATGTGGGTAAGCATCTGTTAGTGCATGCAGCTTAGTGTATGGTTCACCTCTGTTGACCCTTCCTAATGAGGGTAAATGATTATACAGAATGTTTTAAATGTTTGCTTACATAAAGACTCTGCATGTCTGGCTAATTAAATTAGGCCTTCGCTTTTTTGGCCTCAGAAATATTATATTTACAGTTGAATTATTCATGCGATAATAATAATAAGAAAATAAAAAAATTGTAGGCCTCAATTGAATCATATAGATGTCTGCAGTGTTATGGCTCCTTTGATTGCAACCAGAAGGCCCATATGTATTGACCAAATACTGGTACACATTACAGTTCTATCTAGTTATCAACCAGAATATATCTCACAATTATTTTGATATCAGTAATCTAAAATCTAATTGACTACTATGGGTTACTGCATGCATAATATCAAGTCATTTTTTAGGGGAATTTATTAAAACTGAATCAAACAAAAGCTGGAGCAGCTGTGCATGGCAACCAATCAGCTTCTCTCTTTCATTTTCAAATCTTAACTGAACAAACTGAAAAGAGAAGATTGGTTGCCATGGTCAGCTGATTCAGAATTTGTCTTATCCAGGTTTGATCGATTCCCCCCTTTGTTCTTTGCTTCCTTCATTAAACAAGTCAGATGGTGAAAGCCTTGCAGTGCTGTGAGTGCTAATTCATCAAGGAGCTGTCCAGTGCTGAACCCTACCATACCAGTAGTGCTTGCACTTTCTTATAATAAAAATTATGATGTTAAGTTGAATTACAATGTGATTTGAATTTAAGAATTCTAATGCGATCTGAATTTAAAAAATGAAATTAATGATTGATTTTTGGTTGCAATCCTTCATGTGCATTGCTATTTTCATGAAACACTGCTGGTTTGCACAACCTTGACAACTTTGGGAATGCCTGACAAATGAAATATAGGAGAGATATGTAAGAGTTCTGTTCCTGAACCAACCAATAATAGTAACATACTGAGAAAATCAATAGTATAATCTGATTAGTAGCTATGGATAGCACTTCATCATTGTGCTTTTGTTTCTGTTTATTTGCACTGAAACAATGGTATTGTCATGTCTAGAGCTGTAAAGATGTTAAACTGCATGCATGTATATGACTATATACTATATATATTTTTACATGATATCATATTGAATATGTTTTTAAGCCAACATGACCACCTCATGCCACTTATTTAGTGCTTTGTATAATATTTACCACAGGGTCACATTTCAAATAGTAACTGTAAAAATAATATAGAAGATTGGTTCATTTGAACATTCTGTGATTCATTTGGGACCACGCTGAGCCGCGCGGTTTCATGAACGGTCACCATAGCAATGTATGGGATCGTACATATCCACGCGGCCGAACCGCCCCGGTGTGAACAGGACCTCATTCTGTATCATTTACATTAGTAGGCGCAGAATGCGTAGGGGGTGGTCACTGTGCCTATGAATTAGGCAACAAAATCTGACTGCTCCAGAAGAATAAATTCCTTAGCACAACCCCTTCCTTCTTGCATGTTATAGCCCTCCGCTTTTCTGGAAGTGTCTAGTTACTCTCTTTGCTAGTCCAGCTCCTCTACCCCCTCTGCTTTCTACATAAACTGTTATGTTGCTGCCAGGGGAGGAGAAAAGGGGAATACTATAGAGCAGGGCTTGGCAACTCCAGCCCTCCGGCTGTGCTTTTACTACAAATCCAATAACCTATCTGCCTCTGAGTTAGACAGTTCTAAATCTGCTGCAGCTGCTGACATCACATCAAAGATGGCAATGCTCAGCAGCAGTCTCAGGGATTTGGGATGTATATAGCATGCATAAAATATGCTAAAGGCACATATAATCATATGGGAAGATTTTTTGTTGTTGAAATAAATGGTCTGGCACGTTGGGTTGGGCTGTTCTCTATTGCAAGATAACATTTTACTTGCCAAAAATTAATGGCTTTCATGGTTACTCATTGAAATCAATGTTCTAATTCCTAACAGATTAAATGTTTAAAGCAAAACATTGGACACATTAAGCTTTGCAAAATGGTGATTTTATGTAATAGCAGCCAACTCCACAGGGTGAACTGGTATGCTAACTTTGATCAGCGCCCATTGCCAAGAGCCAGACCCTGCTTCCTTCTACACATCCTTATTGGGCAGTAAGGTCACCACTCTCAGTGATAGGCTAAAATGAGGCATTGGGGGCACCATACCCTTATAATTCAGACACCCGGAGGTGCTGCTGTTACATGCAAGTGGCTTCTTATGAGGTTTAATGTGACTTCAGGTAAGGGTAAATATACTCTCACATGTATGTCAAAGATAGCTGCAAAATACACCTGAGAGAAGCATACTAGTATAAATAACTTATTGTACAACCCTTAAGAAGTGCTTGAAAGCAAATTAAGCCAATAAAGTGTCAGGTTATTTTGATCAAGATGGGGTTTTTGGCTTTAATAACTTGAAGCTAATAAAATCCCTAAGTAACATTTCCTCCTGTACACATAATGATTTTGTGGAATCCTCGACTGTCTTAGCTGGAAGAAGATGGGTTAATAAAGTAGCTCTTGGCATTTATTTTTGTATAGCTGACTTTACATCCCTGAGGGCCTTTTCAATGAAATGCTGAGCCAAATTAAATGGACACTATCATGAGCCATTCATTATGCAGTTAGACAGGGTTCTCTCTCTTAGAAGAGTGGTGCTTAAGTGAAGTTTGCTTCACATCTCCACAACACATTTTTAATGTAAAAAAATTAGTATATTTATAGAATGCATGTGTTAGTTCTGAACTCTAGGATGAAGGCCTTTTTCACCCAATCTTCCCATTTCCCATGCACAGTTCATAGATCATTATATTTTGTTTAAATCATAAAGTAATCAGTGGAGATCTGCACATTTATTACCTTTGACATCATAACAGTCAGCTGATTTATTTGCAAAGCCCCATGGCAGGGAGAAGGGACCTGTAAGGAAAAGTCACCAGCAGCCTTCATAATGGGCTTAAAAAATAACATTATAAGCGCTTATGTCTTTTTTTTGCATATATGGTATTACTGGGAATGTAATAGGCATCTGAATTCTCCTTACACAGGTAGAGTTATAATGGTTCGAGCTCCTGTCTAATATACACAAGATGGTGGGTGGTCAGTTTAAAGCAGCGTATTGGTATTTTGAAATGGACACATGCTGGACCCCGTCATAGCTACTGTTCTCCTGTCCCGAATATACTGGCCCCTATTAAAGGTTAGCAGTAGGACTAACAAGGCCTAGCATGTGCAGAACAAGAGAAATGACTATTGAATATTAAAAATACGATGTTATGAAATTATTATTATTAGTAGTAGTAATAGTAGTAGTGGTATTTATATGGCACCAAGAACGCATTACATATTGTACATTCACATCAGTCCCTGCCTTCAGGAGGAAACCAATACACATAGTGAGAGAATGCAAACTCCATGTAGATAGTGTCCTGGTTGGGACTCGAACTGAGGATCCTACTGCTGCAAGGCAGGAGTGCTATAAATGATTAAAATAAAACTATAGAAAACTCCTATGCTCCTCAGCTCCACCTATTGGCCATTATACACTGTGAATCTTGTATGCCTAGCTGTTTGCTTTACAAACGGTTTAAAAATCACCCCCAAAGTGATATTAGTGTACAAACACTATGATGCAACAAAGCTCAGGCTGGTTACTTCCTAGTTGCAAACACTAAATTTAATTAGGGACACTATAAGGTAGGGCAGGGTCTCTGCATATATGTATGCAGGAGAATCCATGTTTGCTTATTATATATGCAAGTTTTGCTTCCTGCTTAGTAGTGCTGCACAATGCTATGCCTTACTGGTTCTCTAATCACATTCAAGTGAAAAAAGTATACTTTCTGCAGTTTCTGACAAAATAAAACATCTACAAAACACCCAATAGCCAAAGACTATCTAGGCCAGGGGTCTCAAAGTATCGGCCTGCGGGCCAATTTCAGCCCACGAACTGGTACTCTGTGGCCCGCAGCCAGCTGACAAGTTAAGTACATGGTCATAGACCGCGTACCTGACTTGCATGAGCAGCTACACAGTCTGCATCTCTATCAGATGCAGACCGCATAGCTGCAGCTGGCTGTGTGCTCAGTTCCTTTTGGCCGGAGATCTTAGCCCCGACCGAAAGGATAGTCACCACTGGATCACCAGGGAATGATGTGCTTCCTCGCCTCCTCCCTGAAAAATCTTAAGCAGGTGAGGGGACTATTTATTCTATTTTCGAGCGTGGGGGAAGCATATTGTTTTATGTGTGGGGGGGCAGGGAACAGTGGGGAGCATATTATTTTGTGGGGGGCGAGTGGGAAACAGGCACAACATATTATTCTGTATGGGGCGGGGAAACAGCAGGGAGCATGTTATTTTGTGGGGAGGAGGTGGGAAACAGGGGGGAATACTATTTTGGGGGAGCAGAGTGGGGAAC
>NW_017306962.1:138455-167691 GCF_000935625.1 Nanorana parkeri | reverse complement strand
GTTATTTTGTGTGGGTGGCGGGAAACAGGGGGAGAAAATTATTCTATGTGTGGGGGCGGGGAACAGTGGGGAGCATATTATTTTGTGTGCGGGTGGGGAACAGGGGGGAGCATATTATTTTGTGTGGGGGGCGGGAAACAAGGAGGAGCATTTTATTTTGAGGGGAGGAGGTGGGAAACAGGGCGGGCATACTATTTTGTGTGAGCAGGATGGGGAACAGGGGGAGCATGTTATTTTGTGGGGGGATGGGGAACAGGGGGAGCAAATTATTTTATGCGTGGGGGCGGGGAACGGGGGAAGCATATTGTTTTGTGTGGGGGGCGGGAACAGGGGGAGCAAATTATTTTATGCGTGGGGGCGGGGAACGGGGGAAGCATATTGTTTTGTGTGGGGGGCGGGAACAGGGGGAGCAAATTATTTTATGCGTGGGGGCGGGGAACGGGGGAAGCATATTGTTTTGTGTGGGGGGCGGGAACAGGGGGAGCAAATTATTTTATGCGTGGGGGCGGGGAACGGGGGAAGCATATTGTTTTGTGTGGGGGGCGGGAACAGGGGGAGCAAATTATTTTATGCGTGGGGGCGGGGAACGGGGGAAGCATATTGTTTTGTGTGGGGGGCGGGAACAGGGGGAGCAAATTATTTTATGCGTGGGGGCGGGGAACGGGGGAAGCATATTGTTTTGTGTGGGGGGCGGGAACAGGGGGAGCAAATTATTTTATGCGTGGGGGCGGGGAACGGGGGAAGCATATTGTTTTGTGTGGGGGGCGGGAACAGGGGGAGCAAATTATTTTATGCGTGGGGGCGGGGAACGGGGGAAGCATATTGTTTTGTGTGGGGGGCGGGAACAGGGGGAGCAAATTATTTTATGCGTGGGGGCGGGGAACGGGGGAAGCATATTGTTTTGTGTGGGGGGCGGGAACAGGGGGAGCAAATTATTTTATGCGTGGGGGCGGGGAACGGGGGAAGCATATTGTTTTGTGTGGGGGGCGGGAACAGGGGGAGCAAATTATTTTATGCGTGGGGGCGGGGAACGGGGGAAGCATATTGTTTTGTGTGGGGGGCGGGAACAGGGGGAGCAAATTATTTTATGCGTGGGGGCGGGGAACGGGGGAAGCATATTGTTTTGTGTGGGGGGCGGGAACAGGGGGAGCAAATTATTTTATGCGTGGGGGCGGGGAACGGGGGAAGCATATTGTTTTGTGTGGGGGGCGGGAACAGGGGGAGCAAATTATTTTATGCGTGGGGGCGGGGAACGGGGGAAGCATATTGTTTTGTGTGGGGGGCGGGAACAGGGGGAGCAAATTATTTTATGCGTGGGGGCGGGGAACGGGGGAAGCATATTGTTTTGTGTGGGGGGCGGGAACAGGGGGAGCAAATTATTTTATGCGTGGGGGCGGGGAACGGGGGAAGCATATTGTTTTGTGTGGGGGGCGGGAACAGGGGGAGCAAATTATTTTATGCGTGGGGGCGGGGAACGGGGGAAGCATATTGTTTTGTGTGGGGGGCGGGAACAGGGGGAGCAAATTATTTTATGCGTGGGGGCGGGGAACGGGGGAAGCATATTGTTTTGTGTGGGGGGCGGGAACAGGGGGAGCATGTTATTTTGTGTGGGGGCGGGAACAGGGGGGAGCATATTATTTTGTGTGGGAGGGCACGGAAGGGGGGGAGCATATTCACACCTGTATGTTTAAGTGCGATTAGGGATTCCTGCGTCAGGAATGTAGTGGTATGTGATATGATTACATGCAGTTAGGAATCAAAGCATAAGATATTTTTTTAATGCCAAAAAAACATTTTTTTGCTCAAAATAAGTGCAAAGAGATATGGTAGTGGGAACAAGTAGAAATTAGTGAACTGAATAATTTCATTAGTTGAGCTTTGGTCAAACTTTTTAAGTATAAACTGACCTCATAATTCTCGTTAAAGGAGAACTATGGGGTAAGTGTTTTTCCCCATAGTTCTCCTCAGGGTCACGGGAGGACATAAACTAGCATCCTCCCGTGACCCAAAGCTCAGTATACCGTGAGCTACAGCTCGCGATATACTGAGACCGCCGCAGCCTGGACGGATCTTGACATTATGGTGAGAGATCAACCCAGCTGCATGATTGACAGCTGGCTCTGCCAATCTAGAGGTAGAGCCAGCTGTACCCACCCCCTCCCCTGTTTGTTACTCCAGTCACCGCTGGGGGGGGGAATCCTAGCAGGGACAGGATCAAGAAGTGAGCGAGCGACTGTATGTGTTCGCTCACTTCCCGATTTATTGAGCCGACGTGTGACAGTTTAATTGTCACGCGTCGGCTCGAACTATGAGGTTGAGTGAAAATCACTCACCTCATAGTTCTCCTTTAACATCATGAGAAATCTGAAGCAGGCCCCATAAAAGTGTGCATTACAATGCATCAAATGATGGAACATTGTGCAGAATGGTTTTAGAAGTTCCTGGCAGCCCTGTCCGATGAGATATTGGCGCCAAAGAACAGCCTGAGCCACATTCTTAAATAATTCTACAAACGGCCTTTGAAGCAGCCTTTGGTCCCTTTCTCCCAGAAGCCTTTTGGAAATCGAAACCACCAAAAATAACACTGAAATTATGATTGGAATTCAGCCATCCGAATCTGTGAACTTCAGTTTCAAATATAACATCTTTCAAATTTGGGGATCAACTCCAGTATTGTCTAATGGTAATGAGATGACAATGCTGACTTATCAGTTTATGTTAAGGTTACATTTTAATGAGCAGCCCATATTAAAGCAATAGTAAAGTTAGAATAAAAAATCACCAAGAGGTATGAATTTTTGGCAGTTGAGACATTCAAAGTCTCTTCTGCCAAAAAACATCTTTCTCTTTTCCCTAGTAATTTTTTTTTGTCTGTGTACACTGCATGATACATGCTCCATGCAGTGTACATACTCGGCTCATTCACAGCATCTCTAAGATGCTGTAAATGGGTCTAACTCCAGGAAGGATGTAACTCCTGTGCCGAAGAGGATAACTGGCAACCTGGGAGGGGTGGGAGACAGAGCCGGGGAGCATAGAGGCATCATAAGTGCTGGAGAAGGGGACAATTGTAACATAAGTGTGCAAAAACACAACCAGATTAGAGCAGTTTACGACTGCTTTAACAATAACCCTTCAGAAAACACAAATCATAGCAAAAGATATTTATAACTTTGACCGAAGACACAAAAAAACTGCCCAAGCACATATAGCAATTCAGGTTAATACAGATGTTGAGGAAGATGTTTGTCTGCTAAATCATACTAATACACTGATCACAATTTCCCTGATCTCATTCTGGATGCCAGGCTTAAACTGCAAATTTCAGAGGTGTGAAGGGTGGTATAGTGACCACACTCCCTGGAACTTCAGTCAGTATGTGCATCATGTCTCAACAAAAGAAGAGATCTGTCTGGAAAACCGTATTCATTGTGTGGTAGCTGGGCCACACGCAAACAGATACATCAAATATAAAAGACAACTCATAGCTAATTTGGTGATTGGAGTTGCTAGAGTAGACAGAGGTGAGTGTAGTGTGTAAATGACCACCCATGTGTCCCCTACTGCCACTCTGTTCCCAGGCCATGGACATACCAATAGCTGCCTCAATTGTGCCTAAGTACCTTGACTATAATTTTAAACTGTTCAAAATATTTGCCTTGGGACTGTGCACAGGGCAATTAAAATGCCATAGACATCACCATCTTGGATTTCTCCAGGTGAACTAGAGCCTCCTTCTTAAAAAGTACATCCTAGTGTAATGTAACCTTCTTGCAGTAATCAGAAGTACACTTTCAGTTTGGCCTCCTGTGTTGAGTAATTACACAGCCAAACTAGATGAGCATGCCCCCCGACACGTACTGTTTGAATCATTTGCTTGGTTCTTATATCTTTTATCGTATATCTTGAGGTAGATGTTTGTCTGCTAAATCATACTAATACACTGATCACAATTTCCCTGGTCTCATTTTGGCTGCCAGGTGATTGTAGTTTTTAAATGACCACCCATGTGTCCCCTACTGCCACTCTGTTCCCAGGCCATGGACATACCAATAGCTGCCTCAATTGTACCTAAGTACCTTGACTATAGTTTTAGACTGCTCAAAATATTTGCATTGGGACTCTGCACAGGGCAATTAAAATGCCATAGACACCACCATCTTGGATTTCTCCAGGTGAACTAGAGCCTCCTTCTAAAAAAGTACATCCCAGTGTAATGTGACCTTCTCGCAGTACTCAGAAGTACACTTTCAGTTTGGCCTCCTGTGTTGAGTAATTACACAGCCAAACTAGATGAGCATGCCCCCCGACACGTACTGTTTGAATCATTTGCTTGGTTCTTATATCTTTTGCCAGCTCCCGTAGCAAAACTTCCCTACAGTTCCCTCGTTGGCAAAACATAAGCAAACTGACTGTCATTTTTTGCAGCTGGATTCTTCAAACACAGTTTGCTCCTTTTTTGGAGGATCCATAAGGATTTCCACAGATACTGTACATCTGGTAGGGATACCTTGATAATAGAGGCCCCAGTAGATATACAAAGCCAGCATGTCATTTGATTTTCCATTAACAATGCAAAACCAAAATAACAGCGACGGGTAGAGTCAGCCTTTAACATCCTGGTTTCAATTACTGAGATACATTTCATGTGACAGAGCTAAAACGTATTAGTAGTGCTTGCATATGGCATTTTTAAAACAGGTGAGCCCTTCTTTTGTAGAGTAAGTCATAGTATAAGTGACCCCTATGCCTTATTCATCCACTGAAACCTATCATAATTTTGTCGCTCAGCTTCAGTAATAAGGTCATAACAATATCAATAATATCATTAGTTCCTCTAGCTTGTGGAGGCCGCTATGAGGATGCTGGAAGTGCTTTGATCTCTGGGGAGAGTGTATGAGCTCATGTAAATGAGATCAATATAGAAATCCTTATTAATAACTGCTTGTGTTTGTGTGCTTTCCTAAGTACAGAAGAAGAGCTATTATATTGTAGCTTTTGTCTTTCTCAAGGTGAAAAAATAACCACACATTCAGGCCTGCAACTCCACCAGTTCATCTAGGTTTTGTCTATGCAGTAATTTGGTCACTTAAAGGGAATTCAGGGTCATTTATCTATAAAAGTGTCCTTTTTATTGTATTTCCCATACTTACCATAAATAGTTGATATTCATGTAGCTATATTGACCCTTTAATGCGGAGAATTCCATTAGATGCTAAGTTTTCACTGGTGATTAGAATAAGCCTATTTGCGAATCATATGTACATGTACAATCACACAAATGTAATTACAACTCAGTTGGAAGCAGGCAATTAATGAATTCTGAACTAGTATAGTAAATATGCAAGTGTATTTGCCAGTTGATAAATGCTAATAGCCGTGTGGCTAATAGACTTTCACATAGCAAAAGAAAATGCACAGACTTCAATAGGTCCAAATAGCAGGAAATCGTATCTTGTGCTGAGATGCTGACAGTTACAAAGCATTGGATTTAAAGCTGAACTCCAGGCAATCAGCTTCATCCCGATACGGTATACATACTGTACATGTGCGTTGTTTTACCAGCCAAAGATTTTTAATTTTGTTAAGCCAGTCTTGTGAGTCATACCCTGCTGCTAGACAGTATAGCCAGTTCTTTGACCTCACTTTTCTCCAGAGCAGTTAAACAGCACAGCTTGGTCACTAGACCACTCCAAGCCTCCTGACTGATCACACAGATTAGGGCATCATTCTGATGTCATCTCCTATCAGTAAAGTTTTTGTGTTAGACTGGCAAAACATGTGCAATACATTAAAGTCTGATTGGCTCACACTGTTTTGCGTGAGACTGCCTAGTCTACCCATTTGACTACTGCCTCCTAGCTGTATATCTATAGTGTGAGATCTAAGGCACTCCTGCCTCTGACTGCTAGTCTCAGGAAATGTAGGGTGAGAGTACTGTGCTGCTTACTGTTCTCCTTGCTGGAGGTTTTTATAGCAAAACCCTGCCTGGCTACTTTCACACAGAGACACATTGCTGAACAATGCATGAGGAAAGATCAGCTGCAGGAAGACCACAGGCAAGGCTGGTCCTTTGCCCTCTGCCTGCATTGCTGCCTGCCCTTTAGGCACAACTTTAAAGTACAGTTCCCCTTTAAGAAGTTAGCCTATCTCCTCAGTAGATTATGGATTCTTCTAGCGCTTTGAAGGAGATATTGGAAGCTTTTGCATTTGATGCAGTACATTTACTGGTCTAACACTAAAACCTCAGCTCAGCATTGAGTGTGTCATTCATGTGTCTATTCTGCAAATTTAAATCTTTTAATTGGATTGTTTTCAGACGCACACAACAGCAGTAAACAAGCCTTGTTTTTGTTTTAAACATGGGGTCTTACATAATGCATATTTTTAATAGTTTAGGCAGTACCGTGTTTCACATTCCCACTGGACTTTATTCATCAAAGTGTCTGAAGAAAAAAATAATTTTTTCTTACCCAATGCAAACAAAAGAGTTTTTGTTTTGTATATCAAATGCCAACATATGCAACAGTATACCTCCTTAGACCCAGTCTGTGTATACAGTATGACCACGTACTGGCTTTGCAGAATCCTCAGGCAACCTAACTCTTCAATAATACACTGAGGTTGAACCCAATGAAATTTTATTGCAGATAAGTTCAGTACAGAGCATGTTTTCTAGTCTTATGAACCAAAAGAAGACATTGCCTCTCCTAAGCCCTGTCTCTGCTTGGAAAGTGAAACTAAACTAAGCTGTAGCGTAAGAGGCAGGAAGTGTCTATTTAGGGTATGTATTAACTAGAAGCAAAATGGGGAGGGGGGAGGAACATACCAAAGGTATAATAGCAATAAACGTCAAAATAAGGTTGAGAACGGGGATGACTTGGCCTCTGGACCTTAAAAACACAAAGAGACAGACATGCAAATATATATGCAGAAGTTGGTGAAGCTCCAATAAAATCACCTGATAAACTCTTCAGCATTGCAGACATGATAACGTGAACAGTCTTTGAAGCCCTTCTCAAAACCTGGAAAGACATGTAGGGGTGTTAGAGGTAGAAGTAGGATAATCTCTAAAGTTGGTTGAAGGAACTTCTTGACAAGTCAAGCTTTAGGAGGCTCTGCTTCCAGCATTTGAAGAAAAGGATGTTCTTGCATGATGACTGGTGTAATTGAATCTGATGAGCTTCCTAGGTTTTTTACTGTTAGCAGGGTTCCTGGTGTGATGCTTGAGCTGGGAGCTGTATCAGAATGGGTTTTGATGGATGAATCTGTAGTTGAAATTCAGCTTTGGTCAAGACTTGGTTGCAAGAATTTAAAATGAAGGTCTTTAAAGCTCTCATAGGGACGTTGCTGTTTGGCAGTTGTTAGGTAGTAGGTAGTTTTACTGTTGACAGGACTAGTTGCAGCTGGTCCTCTGTAAGCAGCTCTGTAGCATCTGTAGATAGTGATTTGGAGTCACTAGTTACACAGGCCATGAACTAATGAACTTGAGTATTGTTGTGCAGGACCTCGGTATTAGTAGATTGAATTTTCAGTCACCTGTTGACAGTTTAGGCTTGCTGCTGTATGTAATAATTTGCAGTTTTGTTTCACTGAGGATTCTTTCATATTGACTTGATTGTTCACAAGAAGTCTCCTCAGAGCTGGTATCGCAGTTTTGATCGATAAAAGGGGTATCTTGAATTCAATAACAATAGATTTACAAGTGCGCACACTGAACTCTGCTTCTTACTGGAGCGAGAATCACCAATATCAACCCAACCCAGTTCAGCTTTTTGAGTGCAAGGATTGTTACAAAGATTACCTGTGTACTGTTCTTATACCTTGTGGACTCCTTGTGGTCTCTCCCCAGTGGAAGCATTATTTTGACATTATTATCCAGTTACATTATGTAGGCAGTCAAATCTTTAAAGTCATACTCATAACTTGCATTTTCTGGTACAGAGATCTCTTTTTTGTCATTAGGTATTTGATTTCACTCGATAAGGGCTTAATGATAAATGTAAGCCCTTTAATTTCTGTATTTTTGATGCCTAAAATGGTGGGATGATGGTGTGAGCAACTCTTCCTACAGTTTTCAGAGCCAGTATATGTTTGTAATGAGTAGACTAATAGTAGACCAGCAACAATATGTTTACCTTAAACATAGTGAAGAACTCTGAAGTTGCAAATGGATGACTAACACACCAATCTGATCCTGGTTGCTTCAGAAACAGTGTTTCCTAAGCAGATCTTAGAGCCTGTATAGCTGTCTTTTAGTGTGCAGACAAACATGTGTTTTTTGAGATATTGTTCTATTTCAAATGTCAATGGCATACTGCCTTAGACGCAGTCTGTGTGGACAATATGGCCACTTGCTGACTTGGAAGAATCCACAGGCATCTTAACTCTTCAATAAGACACAAAAGTTGAATACACCACTACTGTATTACAAATAGGTGAAGTGAAAAGGATGTGTTTCCAGTCTTTTGAAGTGTAAGAAAACAATGACTCTCCTAAGCCCTGTCTCGGCTTGGTAAGTAAAACTGAGTTAAGCAGCAGTGTGAGAGACAGGAAGTGTCTATCTAGGAACTGTACTAACTAGAAGCAAAATAGAAGGGGGAACTGAGAAATATACTAAAGGTGTAATAACAGCAAAAGGCTGATGTGGCAGCACAATTTTCCTTTTCCAGTGCAGGGAATAAAAGGGTGAATTGGTTTTGGACCATGAAATGATTCATCCTTCAGACAGTTTGATAAACAAAAGTTCACATGAAGGTTTATAGTGGATGCTGTGTAGGGCTGAACAGCATCTGCTATATGCCTTCATGTGGACTTGTTTATCTTAAAGGAGAATTATGGGTTGAGTGAAATATACTCATCCACATAAATAGAGCTGACGTGTGACATACAGCTGTCACTCGTTGCCTGTATTGATCAAGAACTGAGTGATCACATACCGCTGATCACTCAGTTCACGATCTTCTCCCTGCAGAGAGCAGAGACTGTCAGTCCCCACTCCGTGCAGTTCTCCCCCCTCCCCTCTCTGTTTCTTCAGCACTGCCTGGAGGAATGGATGGGGAGCAGACAGGCACAGGTGGTGGGGTGGCCACAGCGCAGCTCTGCATTGTCAGCATATTGCGGGCAATAGCCTGCTATATGCTGGGTTTTGGGTCACAGGGTGACATAGTAAATGTCCTCCTGTGACTCTAAAGAGAACTATGGCCAAAAAAGGTTGGGCCATCGTTTTCTTTTAAGCCTTTATTTAAAGGCTTAAAGTTTCTGAGGGAGAAGTCAGTTGTTCTAATGCAATGGAACTATTATTCTTTTCCAGTGCAGGGAATAAAAGGGAGAATTTGCTTTGGGCCATTAAATGGGTCATTCTTCAGGCAGTTTGATAAATAAGTTCTATACTAGATGCTGCAAAAAGTATACTTTCTAGAGTGTTGAATTGCAAATAGTATATTTTCTTTCTGAACTAAAAACTAAAACATAATTACATATTTCCTGATGGAAAATGACTGAATCTACTTCAACCACTAACTGCGGTAATTAAATAATATAAAACAATCTGTTCTTCTTGTATTATGTAAATTTAATTAAACTGGTAAAGTGATTGGCAAACACAAGCAAGATATGCCTCAGTTTTAATTAGGAGTGTGCTGATACCACTTTTTGAAGACCAAGTACAAGTACTTTCCCTCAGGTATTTGATGATACCAATTACCAATCCTTTTTCTTAAAGGAACATGTGTTGTTTTGTTATTTTTCTATGGCTTTTCATAGACCCCTAACGTCTGCTCTGTGTCCCAGCGAGGCGGAGAGAAACTGTCACATGAGGCCGAGTGGTGCACAAGAGGAGAGCGCTGTAAGTGGCCGGCATCTCTCCTCCTGCACTGCTCGGCTTCCTGTGACAGACTAGGAGAGCGGTGGTGTGGGGCAGCTGACAGCTGTCTCTGCCCCCTACCGCCGCTTTCCTGATCTGTCACAGGAGGTTGAGCGGGGCGGTGCAGGAGGAGAGCTCAGCCTCCTGTGACAGATCAGGAAAGCGGCAGTGTGGGGGCGGAGCAGCTGCCACAGCAGGCTGGGCCGGCGGTGTGAGGGAGGAGTCACCTGTCAGAGGAGATCGAGCTCTCCTCACCGCACCGCTCGCTCAGCCTCCTGTGACAACGAGTCAGGATGGAGAGCAGGTACAAACACTCAGCGATCAGTGATCACTGAGTGTTTGTAAATAATTGAGGACAGAGTATGCTTACTGTGTCCCCAATTATAAATGAATGGGAAATGATCTACACCACTTCCTGTTCATTCATGATTGTGGACATGGTAAACAGACTATCTCCACAAGTTATAAATGAACAGGGACACTCAGTATAGAGGATTCCTGTTCATTTATAACAGAGGCTGCAGAAAAAGAGATTGAGGACTCTGTGTCCTCAATCTCTTTTTCTAGGGATGCACCGATACCGATACCAGTATCGGTATCAGTGCCAATAGCGAGTATTTGGGTGAGTATCCATACTCGCCCAAATGCTCCAATACCTTTCCCGATACTGGAACTTCTGGTCAGAGGGAGATTTCCTCTGACCGTCAGTGCCGCGAGGGAACATGAAGCCGGGAAGCTGGCTCCATGTCTTTTGGCCAGCTCGATGCTGATTGACCAGGAAGTCGGCTTCCCAGCCAATCAGTGTCGAGCTGGGCACACAAATCTCATAATATGGTGACATGACCCCCACCCTGCAGACAAATAATTTCCCTCACATAGATCCTTAGCAGCAATCATTACCGTACCAGTTCCTCCGCCAGCTGGGCAGACACCACTCTCCATGTTCTCCTGGATCTGCCCACGTCTTCTGTGTGCACAGCGCCAACGGCCCTCAGCCTGCTACTGAAATAAGCAAAACTAAGAATTTTTGTTTTCCTAGAAGGAATCTCTGCTGTGGCCCAATCCACTATAGCCAGGGCATTCTCTGCCTGCAACTGTATGTAAGCAAAATGGTGGGTTGCTGTGACATCATTGACCTTATATGGTCATGTGGCTATATTTGGTTAATGATATCAACCTTATATGGCCATGTGGCACCATGTGCTCTGGTTGGGACCAGGTTTTTTCCGAACCTGAGCTCATCCCTACTAGTCACCAAGCTGCGTGTGCCTAAATTTCATGCCAATCAACCATTTATTATGTGTAATGTCCCTCTGACGGCTCAATGCCTTGATTTCAGCTGTTTACTCATGGGAACCCTTCATACACCATGCGCAGTGCAGTCCCCTCCCCCTCTAGTGAACAGTGCGCTGTACAAATGAACCTATTGTGGAGGTACCATCTTCAGACATAAGGTCTTTTTTTTCTATGAACAATATTAGTACAGCATTGTTTGTGTTTAATGAAAATGCAATGTCTGTTTGTAATAATGTTGTTTTTATGCATACACAGAAAATATCACTTATTTCCCTTTTCCCTCTTTTTTAGGAAGCAAAACCAGAGATGGAGTGGTACAAGGAGTTACTTCAGGTCAGTATCCCCCTTTTATTCCAAGCTTTGTCTTCACTGTTGCTGCTGCTGCTCCACAGAGCGTTAATCTGTGTGACATGGCACCTCAGGCAGTCCGGCAACCGAAGCCAGCTCTGATCATAACAGGATCAAAAGCTAATGGGTCACTGAGATCGTCCAGGCTGAGCTAATGCAATTAATACTAGTAGCTACTGCTCATCTTCTGCATGTGTACATCTAAACTTCAAAGCAGAAGATAAATATGTACACATCAGGCCTTCCAATGTTTTCCATTCAGAGAATACAATATGTAACATATTTCATGTTTCTGTACTACATGTTATTGCTTTTTATTCTGTTCTTCGACCACAATTTGTATCATTTTGTTCCTAGTGTGCCTAGATATAACAAAGCACATATACAGTAATGGTACTGTATATGTGTACTGTATATTTTTATAGTACTGTATAATAGTACTGTATATTTTTATTCTGTTCTTCCACCCCAATTTGTATCATTTTGTTTTTAGTGTGCCTAGATATAACAAAACACATATACAGTAATAGTATATTTAACATACCAAAAGGAAGCACATAAGAGAAGGTAATTGTTCACATATACTTGAAGCCACAAGGGGAGGTGAAGGGGGAACCCTCCTATAACTGACCACATGTATGTAGAATATTAAGGTGCAAGCAATCGATTGACATGCTCCCATTATACAGTATCATATTGATGCCATACAGTATAATAGATAACTTAATAAATGTATGACTCTTACAGTTTAGAAATCGGGAAAAACAAAGAATGTTATTTATGAAGTACAAATGTCAATTAACAAATATATTTGATACTTGACTTTGTTCTTAAATGTATACATTTCATTTTTTAATTATTTGAAAACAGAAATAAACACATAATCATAACAAAGTAAAATACAATGCAATGTATGATTTCTGCAACACAGAGTTTATTTGTTTTCTGTTAGACCAGATGGGTCCTGTTAGCATTCTGTTGATAGAAAGCAACACCAAGGTTTAAAAAATGAAGTTTCCAGCTTGAACTGTAAACTGTTAAACTTTTAAACTGTAAACTGTAAAGAGCAAACATCCTGTATGAGTGTAGGTACTACCAGACATACGATACTTCCTCTGCAAATCTAATCTCTCCTCCTGGCTGTAGGACCTGCTCACCCATTGTCCCCTTGTTCAATGAGATCTCACTTGTTGGCCACCAAGGTGCATTGCAGTGGACGGTGGGTGGGGTTGTGGGGGGTGGGACTTAGCATACCTCTCATCTTTCTGAAATGAGAAAGAGACATCTTCCAGCACAATGTACTTAGGCAATGGATACACCCCCCGCCACATCCCCATTTATGCGGACCATTAAGAAATTTTATGCCAAAAATGATTGGGTAAATCTAAAATTGTTTTTCTTTTCACCATTACTTTTTCTTTGTACTGGCTTTTTGAAATAGAAAACAAGATAATGAAGACATAAGATAAAGGTTTTAGTGCAGAACAACACTTTTGATAGAACCTTTTCATAGATAGCCGTACATCAGACCAAAAAGAGGGACAGCAGAGGAGGAAAAAGGGACTGAGGGATTTGGTTCCAAATGGACGACTGTCCCTCCAAATGAGAGTCAGTTGGGAGGTATGGACTTAACACCATGGAAATGATAGATATTGGGGGAATTCAAGAAGACAAAAGACATTTATGGTTTTTAAAACAAAGTTCAAAAGGGTGACAGGTTACTTTCATGTAACACAGTCATGCACAGGCTAGGTCATTTGTCTGCAGAAGGAACACTGTCTCTCCTGCTAGTGGTCACATAGAAACAAGCAAGCATCAACTGCCCCTCCCCCCCCCGCCCCCATTTTTTTCTTCACTGTGCACATTGTACACTCCAGAACAGAACTTTACTTGCACCTTGTCTCCTTGTGGCAACATACTGGCAGACATACAATACACAGCACAGCACTGTACAGTATTTACATGTGTCCTGGTATTTACAACTTTTTTCCTTTTTTTTAATTGTAATTTTAATTAAAGGTTTCAGTGAAAATAACTTGTTTACATTTTTAAATTCCAACAACCCCTTTAGCATATTACTTAGAGATAGTCAGCAACAAAGGAAGGAAGAATGTAGAATGTTGCTGTCACCCTGTTACATATTAAGCTACAGATTTAGGATTGCTGCAGGCCTCGTTACATTATTTAGTTAAAATTTCAAGATCGATTTTTTTTTCTTTTTCAATCCTCGCTTGACACCTCATAGATTATAAATAGCAAACGATGACACAGACATCTCCTCTGAAGAGACATTTTAAGCAAAAAAATTTCACCCTCTCTAATTGTCCTGTTGACTGTCATCACTGAGACTTAAATTGATGGCAACTCCGGATTTCTAAAGCTGTCCCACCCATGCCGACAAGAGCGTCCCAAGTTGCGAAGAGCTGGGTGGAGAGACATGTATGGCCCTTACACATCTCCCCACATCTCTTAGCTTGGCTGTGGCCAGAAAGGGGACAGCAAGCACACTGTAAGCTTTGAGCAGCAGAGTGGTCATGCCGCTCTGCCTGTCGCCCCCCCCCCCCAAGAAGCTGTCTGTGGCAACAGCATTGTAGGGATGACCCTGGTTACAACTACCACAATCTTACCACTTGACAGACTTCTTTACCTTTTCAGCCAATGCTGGTTTTACCATGTGGGATTAGCTATGCAAAATTTGGTGGTAACATATTAAGCTTATTTAATACGGGAATAGCAATTGCAATGTAGAAAAAAGTGTAGTAAAAGGACAGTTAATTCAGTTTACTGCAGAGTAACAAGATCAAGGTGAAAGGTTATATGTTGTTTTAATTGCAAAATAATTTGCATATATTCGTCCATCCATTTCTTTTTATTTATACAGCCTGCTCACAACACGACTAGGTGGATAACACCCATTACAGATAACAAATACAGTGGTGTCCTCCCTTCACCCTCAGACTTCTGACTGGGCAGTGAAAGAGCAGCAGCACATTGAAGAAGTCATCTTTCTGCTTACTTTGCTCTCCTCACCTATCAGTATGTTCCTTGTCACCATAGTTGCATATAGCACACCTGATTGACTCATAGTTCTGCCCCTCCCTCTCCCAGTCTGAATGCTGCTGTACAGCGGATTGCAACACACTGATATCGGGTCAATTTCAATAACTTGTTCTAGCTTCATAAAAGATATATACTGTATATATATTGATTGGTTTATTAATTATTGCAGGACTGAATTGATTTGTATTTTTATATCTGCCTGGAATTTAGCTTTAATATTTGCTTTTTTTTCTGTTCTTTCTCTCAGTGGCAGAAAAGACCAAAGAGCAGGCATCTCATTTGGGAGGGGCTGTCATGTCTGGAGCTGGAAACATTGCTGCCGCCACTGGCCTAGTGAAGAAAGATGACTTCCCTACAGACATAAAGGTGTGACATTGTCTCTAATGTGAATATCAATGTCCATCATGTGAAACGAAATCATGGCCATTAATAATAATAATTGTCAGGCAGTGGATTGTGATCTGGCCATCCTGATAAGGGACTATTACACTTTGGCGTGGTTATCATGAGACAGGTCGGGAATTTTGTTGCTCTCTGGCATGGGACAAGGTTTTGGCTGTTTTGTGATACTATGGATACTTAGAACGCAAAACCAGACACAAAATCTGTGCTTGCAGGTAGGACTGGGCTTTAGGGTGAATGGCACTTGGCACTAGAGCGCAAGGATTAGTGCCAGGAGTGGGTGGTGTTATCTCTTCAGTGTGGACACTACTGTCCACACAAAAACAGCCTGCCCTCTAGTACACTGCAGTTAGAAAAAATTTCAGCTAAACAGCCTAAAGTAGTGTTTTTATCTGTTATATAACTAATTCTGTCCTATTTAATAAGAGATTGCAGAGAACAATAATAGGGCTTCACAAATTAGCCAGCTCGTAGTCAAAACAATGAAAAATCATGTCTGGTTAGTTAGTATGCATTGCTGCAATTTCATGTTGTTATTAGCCTTATTAAATAAAAGTCCTAGCAAATGAATCCTTGAAATATCTATTCAAATGCTGGCTCTTTCTGTCTCTGCTTCCTGTTAGCTGCACAAAGGATTTTTGTGCCTTTAAAGAATATGGATATAAAGCCATACCGTAGCTATGTGTATTAAATGGAGCCATGACTCCATTACGCCATTACAGTGATGGAAACTGTTCAGAAAGCCTTATATTTTCCTTTGTGATGATAAACGATATTTTAGATTTTCTCCTGGGTCCTATCTCAGTTATTTGCAAAATATGACTACTAAAATAATCTGACAATTAATGTGGAGACAAAACTCTTCAGGGTCTATTTATAAAGGATTTGTTGTGCGATTTGCACAGCGAATGTTTCTTGGACGTTCCTCCGTCTGTATTTTATGGTATTTATTTTCAATAAGGATTAACCCTATGTGTAATGCGGCAGTGACGGGTTCGAAAAATGTATAGGGTCGAGAAAAATTGTAGAACACTGACTTTGACACTGTCCGGCCCCTCCCACTTACCTCCCACAGCTCACAGCCCAAAAGCATGGACAGCCAGCGGCGGTCTACAGTGGGTGAGAGTGTCTAAGTCCCGGACATGGAGCGGAGTAAGGCCAGAACCATATAGGGAGCCCAGTGAGAGGGCGCACCATCCCCCAGCCTGTCACCCCTTTCATGGACTTACTAGGAGTCCTCACATCACCCGACCATTCACACTACTGTTACATGGATGGCAAAAGTGGCAGACGGGCGGAAAGAAGGCGGGGAAGAGGCAGAGCGGGAGGGGGGCCGAGTCGCTGCACCATGGCCCTCTGGGTTGTAATTGCCCCCTGGGCTAAAAGTTGCCAGTCAGCCCCTGGCCCACAGTTTCAATGGCCGCTGGTGCTCTGTCCCTACCTTCTTCTACTAGGCAGGTAACACTCAGCACTCTGCAGCCACATTCACTTCCGCTGCGAAGTGCTGAGTGCTGACCTGCAGCACAGCATTCATTGGCGGTTTGCATTCGCAGCAGCTGAGCAACTGAACGCGTCGCAGGTAGTAGCAGGGTGATTCTCCTTACTAGCAGAGTCGTATGTATCACAAGAACGGCTACTCAAAATTATATATCCATGGTCAGGTAAAGAACAATAAACATATATGTATTTTAACCCATTAGCGACCAGTGACGTACATAGTACGTCATTGGCAGCGGGCCCATTTAAACAGATTCTGCTTTTTTTAATTGTAAAGCCAGCTGTCAACTTTAAAATTGAAGTGATTCTGGCAGCTCAGCTACCGTCAGATCACTTCTACGGGTTGGTAAAGTGCCGCCCCCCCCGCCCTACACCCCATGTTTTCCGGGCTCCGCTGCCTTTTCTGCGGGCCCGGGACCGGCATCTGGTGTGTCGGCGGGAAGCTGGGGAGGAGAGTGGCGAACGTCCATTCTCCGATCTCCTCCCCCCTCTATGGGAGCGGGAGCGATGCATATTGTGTCTCTTCCCGGTCCCTGAGCTGTCATTGCTCGGCTCCTGAAGCCGAGCAATAAGCTATTGAAGTGTGAGCTGCATTTCAATAGCTTATTTGAAGTGGAAAAGTGACACTAGGGGTCTTTTGGACCCCCAATATCACCTTAAAGGGTACTTGTCACCACCAATATGCTATCAAATGTGGGGGACTTGTAAGCCACCCATGTGATAGCAATTAAAGTAAAGTTTAAAAAAAAACTGTTTTAAAAAGTAATATTAAATCAAATAAATTTAAAAATGTAAAAAAAATTAAAAAATTTAAATCCCCCGCCCCACCGTATTTACGTAAACACGCATCGGGTGCGCCTACGTACGAAAACGACGATCGCACAACACATGTTGGGTATCGCCGTGCATGCCCGAGTGAGAGCAATAATGCTAGGGACAATATTTACAAGTATTTCTATCTGTATGGGCTCCTAAAGCGTCGTCTATGGACTTTTTGAGGTACTGAATTTTGTCGCCATTTCACATACGCACACAATTTTTAACCTCGGCATGTTGGGTATCTATTGACTCATTGTAACCTCATCTTTTATATTTTACAAAAATATGGGGCACTAAATTTAGCTTAAGTGCATTTTTCACAAAATGTTTGGGTTTGATAAAAAGTTGTGCTAATATCATGCAACATAAAAAGTTTCTGGAAATACAGGTGAAACTCGAATAATTAGAATATCGTGCAAAGTTCATTTATTTCACTAATGCAACTTAAAAGGTGAAACTAATATATGAGATAGACTCATTACATGCAAAGCAAGATAATTCAAGCCGTGATTTGTCATAATTGTGATGATTATGGCTTTCAGCTCATGAAAACCCCAAGAACCCCAAATCCACAACTTCAAAAAAGTAGATTATTACATGCAATCAATAAAACAAGGATTGTACATAGAACAATATCGGACCTCTGAAAAGTACAAGCATGCATATGTACTCAGTACTTGGTTTGGGCCCCTTTTGCAGCACTTACTGCAATTACTTTTGCACGATATTCTAATTATTCGAGTTTCACCTGTATATAATGTTTGGGGGTATTAAGTCATTTTCAGGCTTAAAATGTGAATTATAACATGTGTGCAAAACAGAACAAAAAAGAAAGCCTTGGCAGCGAAAGGGTCCTTAAGGGGTTAACTGTGTATTTGTATGGAGTTCCATCCTAAATCCCCTGGATACAGGAGTCTCACCGACACAGTCCTAATGGAGATAACAGCAGCTGGTGTGTGATTTAATCTGTTGTCATCCAGCAAGACTAGGCCTGCATATTAGTTGTCAATCCAATGTTATTACATCAAAAAGTAGGTGAAAGAACTTCAGGATTATTAACACCGAATAGTTCTAATATTTGTTTAATTTTAGTTTATATTTTGCTTATTCTCATGTAAATAGCTTTGTTAGTGTTTCTTAGGTGTCCAGTCAGCTTACATATGTGGTTGATGTGCATTGAGTGTACACATCAGGGGAATGTATCAAAACTGGAGCAGTTTCCTAGGGCAACCAATCACCTTTTCTCTTCAGTTTGTTTGTTCAGACTTTAAAATGAAAGAGAGAAGCTGATTGGTCACCATATTCTGTCTGCTCCAGTTTTAATAAATTACCCAAATAGTTCCTTCTTTTCTAATATTATAACATATAGACTATGAAGAGTAATATTGTAAGTGATAAATGCTGCAAAGATTTGCATACCCATGATTACGGCAAGCAGCAGGGGTTATGGTGATTATTCATATTCAGCTGATCTCTGTTTCATAGGTTGCTTGGCTGTTACCTGTTTATTCATTCAGTGTCTTCATTGTAACTATAGCAACATCTGTTGTAATACATGTGAATGAGAGTGTTCATTTTCATATACTTAATGTACATTTTCAACAAATTATAATTCACTAAGCAATTATAGATACTAAAAAGCGCAGAAAACTAGAGCTGCAGCTAACGATTATTTTCAAAATCGATTAGTTAGCCGATTATTAAGTTCGATTAATCGGTTAATCGGATAAACAATAAAAAAAATGGCTCCAGTGATGGACTACTAGTTTGTATTGAGATTGTAGTCCATCACAGGAGCAGGCTTGGAGCGGTGGAAAAAAAATAGTGTGGTGTGCAATATAGTGAAAAGGAAAGTGTAAAATTATACAGCAATGAATGCAGAATGGCACCGACTATAGAGGACTACAAAACCCAGCAATAGTACATTATACAGCGCAATGCAGAATATCACCAGCTATAGAGGACTACAACAAATCCCAGCAATAGTACATTATAGCTGGTGGTATTCTGCATTGCGCTGTATAATGTATTATTGCTGGGATTTGTAGTCTTCTATACAGCGCAGTGCAGAATATCACCAGCTATATAGGAATACAACAAATCCCAGCAATACATTATACATGCAGTATATAATGTATTGCTGGGCTTTGTATTCCCATGTATAATATACAGCACAATGTACCATCAGCTATAGAGGAATACAAATCCCAGCAATACATTATAGAGCACCATGTGTGGGAAAGCGTCCCTGTGCCGATCGTGGATGTGGGCGGGTGGTGAGTGTGAGGCGGGGAGGAGGTGCGGCGTGAAGAGCGTGGATGCGGGCGGGTCTGGCAGCGGCGAGCGTGAGGTGGGGAGGAGGTGTGGCGTGCAGCGTGTGTGGAGCCGTGAACAGGGCCAACTAACCAGAAGCCGATTAATCGATTATTGAAAAAGTTGACAACTTTTTCAATAATCGATTATAATCGATTATGTCGATTAGTTGTTGCAGCCCTACAGAAAACGGCTTTTGTCAATGCAGAAATGTGTATGGATCATTTTAAGTTTGTGTGGTCATTTACGTCATAGGTGTTCATTACAATAAGGTATGTAACGCTACCACAGTTAAGTACTGGGTCTACAGGATTTACTAAGATCCTATTAACACATATTCATTTAAATGAATGTGAAACAGCAAACAAAATGCTTCTATAGCACAATGACACTGTCCACTTCTATGTATTGTTATCCAGTGCATTTGTCAAAGTCCTTCAAATAGCATTTTGCTGCACTTTGATGTAAACAGAGCCATAGAAATAATGGACCTGTATGCAGCATTGTCATCTTTCCCAGAATCCTTCCCTGCTGGGCTACAGAACATGGAGATATATATAGAGAGATGGATGTATTCTGTAGTCCAGCAGGAGAAAACTCTGGCAGAGCTGACACCACTGTCAGAATTTTCAGTGCAGCAGAGGCAGCGTTGGCAGCTGAATACAGTAAACTAGGAGCTCACTCAGGGGCGTAACTAGAAATCACAGGGTCCCATGGCAAAATTTTGTATGGGGACCTGTGATTTCTAGTTACGCCCACCTGATATCCCAAACAACACACCTGAGAGTGACCCTGCAGAGCCCACCATAGACTTTATATGGTGGGCTCCGCAGGGTCTCAGGTAGGCTGGTCAAACCCTCTCACCTGTCAGCCCCGATTGCTCTCCGGCTCTTCCTCCTCCTTTGCTGGGCCCCATCTCCTCCATCACCAGGCCCCGCCTCCTCCTTCGCTGCCGATGCCGGGTCCATTCTGCTTCTCCGCAGCTGCTGGCTGTCACTGACTCAGCAGCAGCTGTGAGGAGGAACCCGCCGCTGCACAGATCACTGACAGGTTGTCAGTGATCTGAACAGTGGCATGTTCCTCCTCACAGCCGCCAGTGACAGCCAGCAGCCTGCGATGCCATAGGGAACCTAGGCGGCCCGCACAGCATCAGGGGGATGTCCTGGCCAGGCCCCCCTATGCCCCGGGCCCCATAGCGGTCGCCTGGGTAGCTATGGTGATTGTTCCGCCACTGAGCTCACTGGATTTCTGACAGGTGCAATAGATAGGTTTCTGTACTTGCAACATCATCTTTCTGAAAGAAGTGCTGATCAGCGCAACAAAAGTAGCTCAGGGAGCATTTTGGGCGGCAGGCGGTTCGGATCGCACTGAGCCATACACTTGCAAGAACGGTTCCCATAGGAATGTATGGGATTGTTCATGTAGGCGGTTTAGCGCGGAAAATCTGCGCAACCGAACTGCCCTGGTGTAAACGGGGCCTTATATCCTATAGTGTAGCATACTTAAACAAGATTGAAACCTGTGAAACATCTATTCAGTAGACATATGATGGGCAGACACACTATTTGTGAAAACCTGACAAGTGCCCTCTGTGCCAAGGGATCCATTTGACCAGATGTGTGCTGGTAACAACGGCCACTATGACATAGACCAAGAACATCTCACTTTTAGGGAGGGTGAGAAGAGTGAGTCAATCTTTAATATGTCATGACTATTCTCCTGGTTTGTATTATCTAAGTTGAGTCAGGCTGACCTTATTTTGCCTGGTTGTTAATGAAGATGCAGAATGTATCCTCCATTTCCTCTTGATACCGTATAGATAGGAAATGTAATGGGTGTTCAGTTCACTGTCTGCCCCAACTTGCATATTATGAACCTTGAGAACATTCAGTACATCACAAAGGATATCTATCTATCTATCTATCTATCTATCTATCTATCTATCTATCTATCTATCTATCTATCTATCTATCTATCTATCTATCTATCTATCTATCCATCCATCTAATCTATCTATCTATCTTAGTGGATATGTGTTTGTTGAACACAAAGGGACCCCGCCACTGCCTTTGAGTTTTAGAATGATATATCAAAATGTAAAAACTAGTGTAGTGGAAAAACATACACATAAAACAGAAAAGTGGGGAATAATCAACTGGGTGTTGAACCAGTGATTGTGAGATTTAGAAAAGAAAACCCAGTAGACCCTGCAATGTACCTGTCACAGATTCATTCACTGTAGTAATAGATCTTTTGTATCAAAGATAAGGAAAGCACACTATTTCGGTGCTGACCTTGCGTTGAATGCACACTGTGCATAATTAAAGGATGGTGAGAAGGTAATCTACTCCATGTATAAGTCCTCTCTGTAAACAGTAAGAAAAGAGATCTTGGAATACACGCTCTCTTCAGACAATGAAGGGACTGCTTCCAGCTTAGTTTATAAATAGAACAGCTGAGAAAATGAGGCCACGGCTTATGCTGCCAGGATGAGAGCAAGCATTGGTAGAAGATACCGTACAGCACTGCGATTGTGATAGGAGGGAGTAAACTTGTCCCCTTACCCAAGGTCCCCTTTTGATCCTGTAAATCCTTGTGTGCATGTGACCCACAGATATATCTGAGTGGCCATCTCCTGTACTCTTGCAGATTATGCTCATAACACGGATGTGTTTGCAGGTTCTACACTGCTTAAGATCTGCAGATTTGTTTTACCTGATGTATTAGAATTTTTTTTTTGTCTGCAGAGGCGGTTTGGGCTCGCAGCAGTATGGTATTTTTAGAAAATTGTTTCATATGGAAATTAAACACAGCAATAGTACCACTTGTGTGATATTAGAATAACAATTAGAGATATATATTATGCAGATCACACATACAATGAGCGTCTGCTGTGTAGGTAACAATGTTAAGGTAAAAAAAAAAAAATGAAAGCAAAAAAAAAACCAAGGAGTAAAATCAGCTTGAAATATATACATTAAACACATTCTTTGTTGCTTAGTAAAAATTATAATGCTAATGAAATGGCAACATCTTGGATTATGCTATGTGCTAGCAAATGTAATGCGCTATAGAAGATCATTGTGTAATAAAGGGTCACTCCAAATATTAGTGTCTTTTAAAAGGAAGAGACTGGAGCAACTGGAGCAGACAGGATCTGGAGCAGTTTCCCATAGTAACCAATCAGCACTTGTCTTCAATTTGTTCAAATAAGCTTTGAAAATAAAAAATAGAATCTGATTGGTTGCCATGCACAACTGCTGCAGATTTTGTCTGCTCCAATTTAGATAAATTCCCCTCACAGAATGCAGTTGTTGAAGTTGCTGACTTCTTCTTTTGAACATAATGGTCACCTGGCTGTTTTGTTGTTGCAAAGACTTCATTACCTTCTGAGTCACTGACCTGGAGCAAGAATACAGGTCAGGGGTTCTGAGTTCACTCTGCTTCTTCTTGGTTAGTCACCGAAGGAAGTATTAAGGTCAGAGACAGCCAGGCAATTACTATATTTTAAGATGGGAGGGGGGTTCATAGCCCTTAGTACATGTTTCCATTAAAATGGAAGTAAAGTAAAATGTCTAAAAACTCTGATAGGTAGGATTTTCAACAGAAAAGACTCTGCAGTTATAAATGCTGCCTTCGTGCCTTTCAGCGTTTGTGTGCGCTAAGCCCTGCATGCTTGGCTCAGTGCACAAACTTGACTAGGTCCTGTGCTGTAAAGAAGTAACTCCCATGCGCATGCCCGGGAGTTACATCATCCCAGTCAATCAAAGTGGAAGAAGACCAGGAGAAGATGGAAACACGGGTGGAGGAGGAGAGTACTGACATTGCAGCACTGGAGGGGATTGCCTGCTGAGTCAGTTGCCCATACTAGCACATGATGGGAAACACCTGCTTTGGCCCCTCTATTCTAATGTGTATATGTTGGCAGTTTACTAATGCTTTAAATGCCAACTCCATTGCTGCAATACTCACCTCATCTCCATGGGCCTGTGGTCAATGCTTCAATACTTCTGAAAATATTTGGAGTAGTAAGTACCAGAGTTGCAAAAATTGAAGATTAGTTCTTGAAAAAAAGAACCACGTCCATAATTCCTCACTCTTTAATTTATAGAAAGAACCATGGACAGAGACTTCAGACCTGTAGGATTTGATTTTCAGTGTCCTCTTACTAAGAATTAAAATTATTTGCCAACAGCCACCAATCAGAATCAGATCTTCAGAAACAAGTTTGCTCAGGGAAAAGAAGAACCAATTGATAAGCCAATAGAGATTAGTGTGCATGTCTGGGCTAAGAAAGAGAAGAATTGCTTATGTCACACACCACGTGATCAGCAGTTTAGGAAGTCTGTGCTGCCTTATCATTTGTGCATGTCAATGTCGTCTTGAAACAATACAGTATTCAATGGAGCCAGGCTCCATAACAGAATGTAACAGAGCTAAAGCCCATCTGCATCTAAAGCAGAAACCCCTGCCACCCCTCTAACCCCTCATGTCCATGTTACCCAGACAGCAACATGGGCACCTAAAGAAGGATCTTCCTCCTCTGCTAGAAAGATGATAGGAGACTTGGGAATCAGTGCTTCACATGAGCACAGATTTAGATAAGTAAAAGAGCTTATTTTATTTTTGTTAAAGTAACCTAGATATAGTAGCAGGAAGGTGGGGATGGGAGTTATGCCTAAGGGTTCAGCTAGAATGCTTTATATTTACTTAAATTCAGCAGGCAATATAGATTATACAGTTTAAATGTCATTGTTTTAATGCAAACAAATAACTATGATGATGATTATGACTCAGGATTGATATGATTATTTTTTTTTATTTAAAAGTTTTATTCATTTTTTTTTATAGGAGTCACTGGAACTGGATTAAGATATCTAACTAGTTATTTAGGTAATTCATGATTTAAAGGGATTGGAGTTGGAGGCTCCCCTTTTTTTTTTTCACGCCCTTTTTTTTTTCTTCACAAGGTGTATAGTAAACTATAGAACTAATAGTATAAACCCCTAAGGGGGAACATGGTTTAAGAATTTAACATGGGAGATTTTTCTAGACACTAGATGGGTTGATGGATTATAACAATTTTTCACACCAGGGAAATCCATATAAATTATTTTTTCTCTTTTTTTTTTTACCTCCCCCAACACAAATTATATGGAGGATTGTCCTCTTCATACTAGACACTAGAATTGTATACTCGAGATATTTAACATGAAATCTAAAATTTGAGGGGACTGAATCGTTTGGGTTTTTTTTTCTTGTTTTTTTTTCTAGGGGTGTCTAGAATGAGTAGGTGGATGCAGGATATTATGAATGTGACAATAATGGGGTTTTTTTTGTTTTTTTTAATGTGTATTAGTATGTTTACATTTGGTGACGTAATGTTGATGGATGGTTGTATTTATTTATGTATGTATAGTATCGAAGTCGAAAATAAATAAAGAATGATTAAAAAAAACAAAAACGAATCAACAGAACCTAAATCACATAAAGATATTCAAATATTATTGACAAAGGCATGAATGACATAAGAACACTCATGTCCAATAATATAAGAATAATATTAAGGATTGGAACAAAAGGGAAGGAAGACAATTAGATGGGAATGACAAAGACAAATGACAAAGACAAACTCTGGTTAAGGTATTCAAACGTATTCAAATTATCATAAAGTACATGGATTAAATTAAATTAATACGTTAAATAAGTGAGAACTTATTTAAATAAGTGAGAACTATAAGATGTGTTGCATGTAATGATACAATTTAAAAGTAAATGAAAATTCATTGGATCAATAAGTTAACACAGTATGAAGCTGAAGCCTTATAGTTCAACCAGTTTGCCCAGATTTTATAAACGGAGGCATAATAATCCTGAATAGAATACAACAATTCTTCTAGAAGTCTAGTAAAGTCTAATTCTATAAACCAGTCAGATATTGAGGGTATATGCGAGATGTCCTCCAATATCTGGGTATCAGTGACTTAGCAGTGTTAAGCATAAAGGAAACCAAGAGAGGAAGGAGAGCAAGTCGTTCGGACTCAGACACCGTTATATCAAGAATCTCAGATTTGCCCAAATTAATTTTAAAATTAGACATATCACCAATAAGTTTTAGTTCTCTCAAGATTTGTGAGAGAGAAGTTGTTGGGTTATATACATAGAATAAGACATCATCTGCATATGCTGCTATATTAAATTCAGCTTCAGGACTAATAATCCCTTGAATATCAGAATTTTGACGAACAGTGGCCAGGAAGGATTCCAACGAAAGAGCAAAAAGTAAGGCAGAGAGTGGATAACCCTGGCGTGTTCCGTTATAAAGCGTGAAAGCTTGGGGCGTGGGATTAATGTATAGTGCCGAAATCTATGACATCATTCTGGAACCTAGTCCTAAGTGTGATAAAGTGGTGAGTGGAAAACCCCAGGCTACTCTGTCAAAAGCCTTTTCTGGGTCAGTTGACAAGAGCAGTACTGGGAACCTCTGACGTTTGGTTGAATGTATTAGTTAAACAGTCTTGAGAGCACTATTTCTTGCTACTCTACCTGGAATAAACCCAACTTGGTCTGGGTGTATCCATAAAGGGATCAGGGGAGACAATCTATTTGCAAGAATTTTAGCATATAGTTTTGTGTCAATATTTAACAAAGATATTAGATGATAGCTTGCACAGCAGGAAGGGTCCTTGTTAGGTTTAGCTATAACTGTTATATTAACCAATAAATATTCGGGACGCAAGGGAGACACAAGATTAATAGAATTTATATAGGAACAAAAATGCGGTGCCAAAATGTCTTGAAATTGTCTATAATAAAGTAAACTGAAGCCGTCAGTTCCAGGGCTTTTCCCTAATGGTGTAGTTTTGACAACGTGTTTCAACTCAATGGGGGTAATATCAAATCCAGAGCAGATAATGCTTTTTTGGGGATTATGGGTAAATTTGCTCGTTGCAGATAAGATGACATTTTGTCTAACTTAGTAGAAGTAGAGATAGTGTCATTAAAGCTTTTGATCTGATATCAGTCTTGATAAAAGTCAAGGAACACTTCCGCTATAGCTGCTGTGGAATATAGATTTTGATTACATTTTTTTACATTCAATTTTATTGGAAGTTTTCAGAATGACAGAATCCGAATAATACAGTAATACAATAAGAAATAGTGGTTGGTTCGAAGCAGAAAGGGCATAAATTGACCGGGTTAGTGGCATTGATTTAATTTTTTTAATGTATGTGGCGGACTGTTTGGTCTTCAGTGCCCTCGCAACGAGTTTACCTGGTTTAATCCCCGGTAATAATATTTGCAGGAAACTAAGTTGACTGCATGCTTGGCATCTGACTCAAGAATCATACGAAGCTGTTCCCGTTTAGTTACATGTTCCTTGAGAATATTTAGATCAATAGTTGTTTTATGAGACAATTTTAATTGCTGAATCTCATACAGGACTGACGGCAATGTCGCCAATCATTCTATCTTACGGCAGGCCCCTATAGCGATCAATTTACCATGTAGAAGAGCTTTGTGAGCTTCCTATAAGGAGGCGGAAGATACTTTGTCTAATATATTATCATGGAAATATGATTCCATAATAAGAGTCATGGATTTGAGAATAGTAGGTATAATCAAGTTCTCCTGGGTGGAGTATCCACCAGGCATCAATTAATTGAGGCTTATGTAGAGTCCGACGTGAAGAGTTCATATGAGAAATAGGATTTCTTACTTTACCAGATGAGGAATCAGCAATTGGATGAAGACATAAGTTAAGGTCACCAGCTACAATGAGTTTGCCTTTCCAAAAATTCTCAAGTATCTGAATAGTCTTTAAAAAAAAACAAACCTGTAGATGATTTGGACAGCAGAGGTTAGCAAGCGTTTATTCAATACCATGAATAGAAGACTGTAGGAACAAATATCGACCCTCTGGGTCAGTTAAACAGCCAAGAATTTTAATAGGGAACCCATCTCCGAAAACCAAAGGCGACACATTTAGAATGTTTAATAGGCGAGGAGCTATAACACCATGAAGGATAATTTTTAGCACAAAGTAAAGTTGGTGAAATATAAGAAAGGTGCGTTTCTTGTAAAAAGACTATGTCGGCCATTTTGCCGTCTATTTCAGATAGAACCTGATATCTTTTGCATGGGGAGTTTGACCCACGTACGTTATAACTAAGCAGAATAAGGGTCGCCATGGACTATTTGAAAAGGTACCCTCCTCCTTGAAACAGTCATAACCAGAGCATAACACAAATACAAAAGACATGGGGAAGAAACAAAAAAACAAGGAAACAATGTGAGTAAGTCAAGTTGCAGTAGAAGATCATTGTTCCGAGTGAGCTCCTTTCTTGTTGTGATGTTGCTGCCATTCCCAGGAGGTAATGAAGGCTTCAGTTGCCAGAGAGGAAGTGACACTTGAGGGAGCTCCACTTTTTCAAAGAAATTTGGGAGGTCCCTGAAGATTGCTGTCTTTCCTTTGTGTGAGTCAATAAGTTGGAAGGGGTAACCCCATCTGTAGGTGATATCATTAGATCGTCATTAGATTAGGCCTTAAGCCCTCCTTAAAAACAATGTGTGTCTTGAAAGATCTGGAAGAAGGCTGATTTATGAGTTATATATAAATAATAATATTTAGTAGTACTGTTACAGTTTACAGTCAATAGTAACCGTCCAATTCATATCCTTAGTTTTGGAATGTTTTGCACATTCCTCTAGGCACTCTGGCGTTCCACTGGTAGACCACACATATGTATAGGTTCATTTTAGCCACCAAAGTACCAGTTTATCAAATAGTTTAACAACATTTTTGAATGCTGCTCTCTGAACTGCAGCGTTTTAAGGACTCGGTAGTGAACAATTTTACTATTGTTCTCGTTCTTTTCAGTGTGCTGAGTCATTAATCACTTAGTTTGAGCTTGCAACAAAAATCAATGGAAACATGTATGAAAAGGTCCCATGGGAGTATACTAAATCTGTAGATGAGCAGAAATTCAAATAGCAAAATATCTGTCAGTGAAAAATGATTCCCTTACCACCTGATCAATAAGATGAAAGTAAGTGAAAAAACTGATATATTGCAGAGTTTGGTGCGCTTGATAGCTAAAGCCCATTCCCTGCTTATTAAACCCATCATTCAGTGAAGGGGACTGGGGGTGCCACAATTCATGCACTCCTTGTCTCCTATTCTACAGTAGATTTTAAAAAAAGCGTAGCTGACACATACATTATCATAGGGTCACACAAGGTTCCTTTCTGATGGTGAAATATTTTATTACACCATGATAGACAGTATAAGAAATGTCAAGCCATTTATGAGGTTAACAACAATGATATATATAAAACTTTATATACCTTAAAGATAAAATGAAATGTTGCTCTCCTCTGTATCTGACCTGCAGGGCTGTAGCTACCATGGAACGATTGAGGGCGGCCTGGCTGTTTCCTCTCACTCCTGTTGCCATGGCTGGCACAGAGCACCTTGGCAACAGGGGCACCAGGCGGCCAACACAGCCACTGCTCGGCAGGTAGTAATGGGGCGGCACAGGCTCCAGCTTCTCCTTGGATCCCCGCTGCTCTCACCCACCTGTATGGGCACAGGCAGTGGGGATCCGATGAGAAATGGAGTGCTGCAGCCGGTGC
>NW_017306962.1:83337-137673 GCF_000935625.1 Nanorana parkeri | reverse complement strand
GAGAAAGAGAGAACAGCTCCGCCCGAATCTGAAAGCCGACGGCTCTTTTTCTCCTCACTGCTCGGCCATCCTGAAGTGACAGCGCTCCCTCCTCTGCCTCTCCTTGCCAACTTCAGCGCTCCCTCATCCACCCACCCCCCGCTGGCTTCAGCACTCAGGATGGCAGAGCAGAGGATCGGTAAATATCAGTGATATTTACCAACCCTCTTTGTGTGGAGCAAACATTGGAATGATTAGCTGACCACTCTAGTGTTTGTAAATAACTGGGGACACATAGTACTATGTGTCCCCAGTTATGAATGAACAGGAAGTGCTTTAGATCACTTCCTGTTCATTCAGGAATTTCTCAATGGGTGGAAACACTCACTACAGAGGCTTCTACCAGGGAAGTGCGGTCAGGGGAGGCAGGTGAAGCAGAGCCTCACCTAGAATTATGGAGGAAAAAGCTGTCAGCTTCAAGTCTGAAGCTGACAGCTTTTTCTCCATTCAGATCAGCATCTAACAGTTTACAGAGCAGCAAAATCCTCACGGCAGTGTAACCTGTCATGGATGAAGCACTGCCTGTTAATTACAGGCAGCGCTGCATCCGGCTTTTGATAGGTAGTTAGTGAGGGACAAGGAGGCTCCTTCCTGTCTCCTCCCTTCCTCCTTCACACTAGCTTGGGGACAGGTTGGGGGCAGGGCTTTGTCCGGTGTGGCGGGGCGGGGAATGCCTCACCAGGTATATGAGATGCCACACGTCACTGGCTTCTACCCATTGATAACTGGATGATAGTAAATCTTTTACGATCACCAGTTTGTGAATGAATGGGAAGCCTCTGTACTGAGTGCTTTCCATTCATTTAGAACATAGGTTGCAGAAAAAGAGATTGAGGATGCTGGGGGGAATTTATCAAAAGTAGACCAGAAGAATCTGGAGCAGTTGCCTATGGCAACCAATCAGCTTCTCTCTTCAGTTTGTTCAGTTAAGGTTTGAAAATGAAAGGTGGATGCTGATTGGTTGCCATGCACAACTGCTCCAGTGATGATAAATTCCCCCCTCTGTGTCCTCGATTTCTTTTTCTATTTCAAAGGGGAAATATCAGGGGTCTAATAAAAGTGACCTGAATTAAAAAATGTAGATAAACAGATATGTGTTAGGACATGTATGCATTTATTGTGAATGAATGCAGAAACATTGATTTTGGATATCAACTGCATTTTCTGCCTTAAATATAGTGGAAAATACATTCTGTAGTACTTACTGGGGGAAAAACGTGAGATCTGCTTGCAGCCTCCTTCTCACTGTATAGCAGCTCCGCCCACTATTTCCTGCTTCCTGGTCACATGTTTCCTGTGCCATCACAGGGCAAATGCTGCTACCGAGATCAAAGGGAGTTCGTGTACTGAACTCCCTTTGATCTCCTGTCACAGAGCCGTGCCGGTCCCGGCCGCATCGGGCACAGCGGATCTCGGGCACGAACACGGCAGTGACAGATGCTGATACAAGTGATCGAGCGTCTATAGAGACGCTCGATCGCTTGACTGTGTTAAGCTCCCGGCCAGCAGTGTAATCACAACGGCAGGCCGGGAAGCTGCTCGTCGGGCTCCACAGTCTGCTCGTCACAGACGAGTGGACGAGTGGATTTTTCGAGCCCTGAGCATGAAAGACTTTGAGGTGAACCTGTGTTTTGCCCAAGAAAGGTAAAACAGAGGTTTTCTTTAATGCCCAACACTCAGCAGCAAATACTCAACTTTCCGATGCTCCCCTCCCCTGATGCTTTGTTCAGGGGAACACGGAGACAAAGCCTATAATAGCCTAGATATATTTATACTCTCAGTTTTCACTCATTTCTGGATTTTCCTTGGCAGTACCTTTCATATATAAATATGTAAAACAGGCAGAGTTTCTCATAATAAAATCTTTTCTTTTAGCACAATAGCACTGGGTTTTGTTACTTCAAAATCATTTCAGAATTCCTCAGCTGCGCGACTTCTGCCTTATTCATGAATGTGTCTTAAAGAGGAACTTTACCTATATCTTCAACATAACAACAAAGGCACCTTTATAAATGTTTAGCAATGACAGTCTACGAACAGATACCTCTACATAATTGCAGGGTTTTTATTTTTTGCATACTCTATTTTTCTTTTCTTCCCCAGTATTCTGACAGTGACCATTTTAACTATGGGCAGGTTAGTAGATCTCCCTTTACTTCCTGGAACTTTGGCACATATGACCATGAACATCATGTCAGAGGAGGAAAATGCCTTTCCTTGAGATCTCATGAGATGACAGATGAGATTTTCCAGCAATGCTCTACTGGTGTAACCTTCCCAGGATGCAATAATTGGGCTCACTACATCATTTGTGCCAAAGTGGACCAGGAAGTGGAAAAAAAGAAATTGTAAGTAAAATAGAAAATATGTTTGTTTAGCTAATGAATGTAAGATGATTTCATATCAGCATGCAGAGCTGTAACGTCAAGTAAACTCCGAAGTTTCATTCTAAATAGATCATGTCCTGGGCAGGTTTGAATTTGATTGCAATAAAGACAGCTTTAATTAGAAAACATAAAAAAATGGGGACAACGGAGAAAGGATTTTTACAGACACATGTTATTTAGGTTACAGATGCAATGTAAGACTATTTTTTCTGATTTCCCTTGTGCCTTTTCATGGCACAGAATTCAGCGAGTGGTGTGCATTGTGATCACTGAAACCTCAGAACCTCAGAATGAATCATATAGTGTTGGATAATGTTTGGATAATTTCTCAGCGTGGGGTGATAGGAAACGTGCTTGTGTCTTTTAGTGATGATCTGTTGTGCAGTTGATGTGTCTGTTAATCTGCCGTGTCCAGTGCTGACCCCACAGGGTTCAATAGATCTTTTGTAAAGGAACAAACCTCAGACAGAACAAACAGGTAGCATGCCAAGAACATAGAAAAAAATGTAATAGTATTACCAGCAGCTGTTGGGAAAGAACTGAACACTTAAACATTTGCTCTTTACCATTTAACAGGGTTTCTGAGAAGTAAATGTTCTCATCTCCAGCTATTCCCTTTAATCTTTCTCTGTTTTGCTACAGGGAAACATCACATTTCATTTCTGCTTTCTGTAAATTGTTGAACAAGCTTTGAACTGTTCTGCCACACAGTGGTAGAAAAATGAGCATAACTGAAAGTTTCAACTAGAGCATGTAATATAAACACTGAACTATAGGCACTATAAGGTGCGTTAATGCCTTCTAAAACACTCCCAAGTCTAGGAATGTGGAGAGAAGTTGTGTACCCCATCCCATAATGCAGCACTATGTGCTTTAGCAACCTATCTCCAGCCCTGGCTGCTGTCTCGTGGGGATGGGAGGACGTGCTTAAAGCCTGTCCCAACTTAGTATTATATTTTCTGTGAGGAGGGGACCAGCTGGAGGGATTTTTTTCCAAGTATTGGCAAGCACCTGTAGACCCTACCACCATTAGTGGAATGACTACTAGCAACTTAGTAATTGCCAGAGCTGTAGTCACTCTGGCTGAATTCTAGTTGACATGTATGTGGTTAATTCCAGGTTTTCTGGCATTGATTGTACCTGCCTGAGTGAAGTATGACTCTGCTGCAGTGTGGGACGACCAATGGGGGGCACTGTGAGTGTGTGCAGACCACCAGCCAATCACTGGGACATGGCCAGTGGTGCATGCTGGGGCAGGGCATAAATACTCAGGAGAATTGTCATGTGCTCAGTCCAGTTTTGGGATAGCCCAGAGTCCAGTCAGAGCTGGTTTGCAGTCCAGTCTGCCCCCAGGCTTAGGTCTGGGGGTGGGAATACTCGAGTGTGGGAAATTCTTTGCTGGGCCTCAAGCTTGGAGGAGGCCTTCCCTACTGGTTGAGGAGGAGAACCAGGGAAGCTAATGGCTGCCGGAGGTGCCTTGGATGGAATGGACCTCAGGAGCAAGTATGGTATCTCTCCTACTGAAGATTTTGTGCCAATCCCTATTCAGTGGTTGCTTATATACCCAGTGTCAGTTTGTGCTTCTATGGAATCTGCACCGGAATTCTGAAAGGGTCTGGTGAGTCTGGAGTCTGTCTATGTTCCTTATGGATGTCCTAACCCCTAAACCCTCTCTCCCAGTTCACATGTTCTAATAAAGGTTCTTCAGCATGATACTTCTGGCTAGAATCTCAGCTCTGTTGATCACTAGAAGGGGTTTTTAATGCTAGTGGGGCAGCAGGTTGCTTAAATCCCGTAGACAGGCTATGGGTGACTGGGGTATTCCAGCGGCTCCTTTGGGGGTGACCGCTACACACCCAATAATTCTATTATTTGAGGGTGTGTGAATCATAAGTTATTTCATATCAATACACATTTTCTTTAATAACTGTCATTAATGTATTGGGAATATCATGTATCATGGTTTGAGGTTTTATTAATTACATCCAGAGCATGGCCCATGGTTTATGTCATTGAAAGTAGTGGCTGAACTAAAGAAGTTTAAAAGCAAGAGGCCGCCATACATCTCTAGACACCATCCAAGTTCTTTTGACACTTGTTAAAGAGCAATTTTCAGCAAGATTAAAAATCAGTCTGGGAGTTCAAATATACAAATTCCCTAACCTCAGTGTGAGTTTTAGCAAAAATGAGTGCAGATGGATTTAGCAGGAATATACAGTACAGGTCTTCTGAACAGGAATACTGCCCCAAGTAATATGAACCGGTATTTTTTTTTTTTTTTAAACTCTAGTTTTTGTATTCATACATTAAAACAAGGTGTAAACACAAATCAATGCATTGGCAAATGGCAATAAAACCTTTTCTTGAGAAAAAAAGCAATAAAAAAGTAATTAACATAGACAGTGTAATTTAAATAATTTACATATTATGTCAAATTAACAAAGACTCTACATAGTGTACAAGAAAGCCCAGTGAAATTGTGATACAGCTGACCCTGGGGTACTTATAAGTATCGGGGTACTAAGTAAGTGTAGACCCACACCAGGGGTCCCATATTCTATGAAATTTAACAGGACAATTTATTTTCTAATAAAAAACTTTCTCATAGGGAATTACCTATGATTTCAGCTTTAACTGTGGAAAGTATAGGTCTGCTTTTTTCCGTAGCCCAGATTTAGTGCCATTCAGTTGAGAAGGATGTTGCCAAGAGTAGGCATTTAGCTGGAAGTAGAGTCAGATATTTCTAATCAAAATGATTATTGGCAAGGTTGATTATGGGGAACCTTACAGCCCTTTTCCTTCTTGCTTGCTTACTAAGCTGAGTTGGAAAGGACACACCCCCTGCAACGTCCCCAGTTATGAAGACCACTAAGAATTTATATACCAAAAATGATTGGTTAAAGCCAAAATTGTTGTTTTCCCCCATTACTTTTCCTTTATACCGGCTTTCCAAAAACAATATAATTAAGAGATTGGATGAAGGTATCTTAAAAGACTTTTGGTAGTTCAATAATACATTTTTAATAGATATCTGTACATCAGACCAGAAAGAGGGACAACTGAGGAAGAAAGAGGGACAGAGGGATTTGCTTCCAAATGAGGAATGGTACAAATCCCAACAATTTAGTAGGCAATCCCAGCTGCAGATATCTATACCATTAAAATTGTTGCAGATCTCCAGCAGTGCCATTATGAAAACTAAATTTAATTTTCAGTATTAAACAAATAGGAATATCAGTATAAAACTGAAAATATACCATAACAGTATATTAAATAAAAAGTGAAAGAATGGTAAAAACATTAAACATTCTATTTAATCCGGCATTAATGTTATTATGGTGTTCTAAACATAGCAACTCTGTGCATGTGTTCACAGTGCCCAGGACGAGGAGAGCTGTTTGATTTATGGTGCATTTTAACATGATTGTTAATTGAAATGCTTGTATCTAGCCCCCAGTGTTCACTGATTTATCAGACATGATTAATGCATTAACACTTCTGCTAGCAGAGAAACAGGAGCTGTAGTGCAGTGAGAAGAGATATATATATATATATATATAACAGGAGAGGCTAGTGTGAAAGAGGGAGGAGGCCCATAGATCCCAATGTGTTTACTTGGCAATGAAGATGCTTTGACCAATGCATATATCTGTTCTTGGCTCCCCTCTCTAGTCTGCCGCGTACCTTAAGTTACAGCAATAGATACAAGGACAATTCTCAGCTTTCACCGCAAAGAGGTCACTCCTAATCTAAGAATCTGAGAGTCTATCAGTTAAGTTCCTTTGTAAATAATATTGTTTTCTGCAGTATTAGGCCGAAGAAGGCATCTACGCAGTGATGTTGGATTTATCTTAAACTGTGGCAAGAAAACATTTAATTCTTACACGACCATAGTTTATCAAGAAAAGATGTTTGCTCAGGCATGTTTGTTTCTATTAATACGTGATTTTATTACCGTGCTTTACAATACTGTAAATACTTAGTTCATTGCTCTTTGGTGTTATAAATAAAGGCCCAAGGCTCTTATTTAATCACATAATGCAGAAAGCAATAATGTTCAGTAAACCACAGCATCCAATCAGATTAGAGCGACACAAAGGAAAATGATGTGCAGTTACCATAACAACAAATCAAAAGTTACAAGTTGAGCCAATGAAAGAAAGTTTCTGAGTGGCTGCTATTGGTTGTTATATTTATGTAGCACATTGCTTTATGAAATTAATCCCATCACCAGGCAAGTTGTTGCCCTCCCTGAACCTTCTAGAGCAGGGGTGCCCATTAGGTTGATTGCGATCTACCAGTGATCACAAAGTGATCACTGGTAGATCGCGATGTCCTTGTCCTCTCGCCATGGGGCTTCTCCTCTGGTTCCCCGCTGCTCTCCCGCCTCTGTATGCAGCGGGGAACCAGCCGCTGCACCCGTGGCTAAAGTTCTTCCTTCACTTCTCCTCGGATCCCCCGCTGCCTCTGCCTGGGAGAGCAGCAGGGATCCAGAGGAGAAGTTGCAGGCTGAGCCCCCCTGTGTGCGTGGCCGAGCGGCAGAGGATCGGTACATATCAGGGATATGTACCAATCCTCTGTGTAAGACAAACACTGGAGTGATCAGCTGATCACTCCAGTGTTTGTAAATAACTGGGGACACAGTTCTAGAGAAAGCCCTGCTTTATTTTTTTACTTACCTTGTCTCTGAAGATGGAAAATCATTGTTGAAGTCTACAGGTCTATTCACTAAAGGGTGAAGGGTTTAGAGAAGGAAGAAGAAGTGAAAAATCTAGGCCAAAATATCTGATTTGGAAACATTCTCCAATTCAGCTCACTTTCCAGTTCATCTATGTTGCCCTAGATTGTTCACTTCTGTCTTTTCCAAACTCTTCATCCTTTAGCAAATAGCCCTGTTAGTCTTCAACAGGCTCAAAGATCTTTCTGCTTCTTTAGTGTCTGGAGTAGGAGGCTGTAGGGCTATGTCACAGACATGCCCTGCAGAACTAATGGGGATTGGGGGTGTTGAGATGACCTGTCACCTAGTCAATCGGTAATGACAAGAGCTGTAAGGCTTTATGCAGTGAGCATGAGCCGCAGCAACCAATAAGCTTGTAACAGTTTTTTCAATAGGACAGTGCAAAGAGGACAGATTTACAAAGTAAACTCTATTAACCAATCCAAATGCATCCTTGAAAAAGGAACGATGGCCTAATCCTATATACTAATGTCCTCCAGTGACCCAAAACTCAGTATAAAGCGAGCTATTCCTTGCTATATGCTGGGAGCACAGAGCTGGGCCGCAGTTGGGAAGGATCCTGACAATACTGTTGAGATCCACCCCTGGCTGACTGACAGCTGGCTAAGCCTCTCTAGAGGCAGAACCAGCTGTCCCTGCCCCAATTTTTGCTTTTTGTATCCTTTGTATTTGGAACAGTCATAGCTTTTCTGTATAGCTTTGACTACCCTTAAAAAGAAAGTATGGTGTATTTCTATTGGGTAAATGAGCCACTGATCAACACAAGGGTATTTGACTACCCTTAAAAGGAAAGTATAGCGTATTTCTATTGGGCAAGTAGCCACTGATCAACACAAGGGTATTTGACTACCCTTAAAATGAAAGTATAGTGTATTTCTATTGGGTAAGTAGTCACTGATCAACACAAGAAAGTTAAAAAGAAAGTGTAGTGTATTTCTATTGGGCAAGTAACCACTGATCAAACTAAACATTTGTTCAACATGTGTTTTTAGGCACATTTTATAGGTGTTACCATTGTTGCTATGGAAGGTTAATTTTATTGGAAACTAAACAAAAGTTATGTAAAATAGCTGTGCCCTTTTTATTACACTTTCATTGAATAAATGGAAATTCAAGGGGCATATAAAGATAGTTTGTGTTTTAGATCCAAGCTTTCATGTAAATGCTGATTCTTTCTCTGGTTCAGGTTTGTGATTCTTGAAGTAAGAGCTCGGTCTTATTTATACTTTCTATAAGTCACAATGGGCCTGGTTTACTAAATGCATGTATGCTTTTGCGTCAATCCTGTGTGGACAACCAAACTGTATCCTCACAATATTTAGCTAAGTTGCTGTGTGCCTAAAATAAAAATGTGATCTTCTCTAATGTTTTTGAGTCTATCTAACTTTCTGTTAGTAGTTACATGGGAATTCAGATATATGCCCCATGTAGCAACAGAAAGCAAGCTTATGTGTTTTTTATGCTGGTGTCTCTGAACAATTATAAATACCTGTACATACGCTACATTTTTTGCACTGACAGCACAGCGTATGGGTCTCATTGGACTGCTGCTTTACTTGGTGCATCAACATTTAATTAGTGAGTGATCATGATGCTTGTTTCTTTATTTTAAGGTAAAATTTTAACATTTATTTCTTAGTAGTTGAAACCTTGTTGCCAGAAGGCACAAAAGCAGCATTATTTGGATGTTTAAAAGGGAACTATGGGGTTAGGGCTTTTCCCCATAGTTTTCCGAAGGGTAATGGGAGGACACAAACTAGCGTCCTCCCGTCACCCCAAGCTCAGTATACCGCGAGCCACAGCTCGCGGTATACTGAGGCGCTGCAGCTGAAACGGATCCCGGCAATTATGTGACAGCTGGCTCTGCCTATCTAGAGACACAGCCAGCTATACCCGCCCCCTCCCCCGTCCATTCCGCCAATCAGTGCTGGAGGATCGAAGCGGGGAATCCAGTCCCTTCCCTGTCACGGCTCTCTGCCGTGACAGGATCGAGAAGTGAGCGAACGCCGGTATGTGTTCGCTCACTTCCCGATCTACTGAGCCGACCTGTGACAGTTTCATTGTCACAGGTTGGCTAGAACTATGAGGATGAGTGAAAAGCACTCACCTCATAGTTCTCCTTTAATATACACTGCAATGTAGGACCATGTGTATTGTGCATGAGTGGATTATTTTGCTACAAAGTTTCAGAGATTGTGTTTGCTATGAGCACTTACACCTGCACACAATTTTGCTTGCCTTGTTCATTTTCAAATCAGACCCCCCTTCGTGGAGATTATATTACATACCAGGCCTTATAACCTCAAGCCAAGATACATCTTTATTATGCAATAATATGGATCCATAGAAAAAAAGATAACACAAGGGTATTTGACTACCCTCAAAACGAAAGTGTATTGTATTTCTATAGGGTACATTTTTTTTGGGTTAGTGAAGCTATTACCTGAAAGTGTATGTTAGCATAACACCCCCCTTAAAAAAATTCAGTAATACATGCACACGTCCCCATGTTTTATTCTTTTAAAAACACTTCTAGTAGAGAAAATATCTGTTATTTGCGAAAAATCCACTGTGCTTCTAAAATCCTGTATGGGCTGACAGCACAGTGCTTTTCAGCACTTAAATGTAAACCAGCATTGTCAGACATCCTTCTGGATTATGGAGCACCACCTTCCACCCTTCTCTGCCCAATGCCACATGCATACCTTGATTTTTTTCTAGTAAAATAATGCTGCTGCCTTGACTGCCAAGAGCCTGTCCACACGCAAAAGGCTCTTGGGAGATGCAATTTTGGGGACGTGCCATTGTTAATAGGAACTAAGCTCTTAGGAGCTTCCCCTGTAAGAATTTTACAACCCTAGTGGTGATGTCCCAGGGAGTAAAAAAAGCTTTTTCTTGCTACCGGTACAAAGTTAAATAATAAAAATAAACAAAAAATTAATAATAATGCTGGGACAAGACAGGGGAAAAGAAGGGTTGGGGGTCATTTTGGATAATGACTGTAAGTTTTGTGAATTAAATTTTTACATGATTGCTTTTGCATTCCATTATTATATGGATAAACCACTAGAGTGAGCTCTGTGTTTCCTTTCGCCTCATTCAACCTTCCTAACTAATGGAGGCCACAGATGTATTGATTTGATCATTCAGCTGATCATCCAGTGTGTCCACAATGATCAAGCTGAATAACAATATCAAACCAAAGACCTTTTTTTAGTTCATTTTATTAAGCTCTTGATCTAGGCGTTCAGCCGTGGTGGAATTTTGACGATTGTTTCTGATCGATCAAACAAATCTGTGTGTGTGTCAGAGCTCTACTATGAACAACAGATGTGAGGACTTTGAGGGGCATAGGAGCGGAGGAGGAGGAGGGAGGCTACAGTGACCGGTGTAGCAGCCAGCCAGCTCAGAGGTTCATGTCAGTATAGCTTTGTTATTTGTGTCCCTAAATGAAAATGAGCACTACTTAACCCTTGCAGTGTGGGGGTAGCTCCACTGCAAGGGTTAACAATTTTTCTTCCCAAATTCCTTCTTTATGAATAAAATTATCTTGTCTTCATAAGAAAAATAAGGGCCCCAGTATGATCATCCAATTTATTGAATCTTAAACAATCTTAAAAGTTTTCAAGCACAGCGCCATGTTTTAAACAACAAACCCTTTTATTTAAGAACACATGAAAATAGGACAACTTACCTGTGCTGTGCTTGTACACGGTGTACAATTTAGTAATTCTGATAATTCCACAAAGCAAAAAAGCCAAGGACTGTTATTAAGATAAAATGTAGAAAATGCCAATGTTAGCATGAATTGAGTGCTTGACATGTCCCCACATTATGTGCAGCACGTTGAAGACCTGAATGTACATTAAAAAATGTTTATGATATATTTGGAATTTTTAAAACATCTCTATATAAAGTCTGTAAAAAATGTTTTTGAAAATCTAATTAGGAACTGGTCATTCCAGAATCCAACTCTTTGTGAAAAAGTTAATGTCACATGCTTTGACACACATTCTAGAAAAGCCACTAATAACAGGGTTTTTTGTCTTTGCAGCCTGAGGAAGAAGGGCAAGAAGCTTTGGAAGAGCCTGCTGCTGAACCTCTGCTGGAGCCAGAAGGGGAAAACTATGAGGAAGCCCCTCAGGTGAGACTGTCACAGGACAAATTACCTTAAGGTATTACTTTCAATGGAATCTTAAAATATTAAGATATACTTACTGAATAATCAAAAGTACATCATATCTTATCTGGTAACCCTTTACAGCCAGTAATTGGACCATTCCTTATTATATCAATTTGGCATATATTTATTTTGAGACAATTTTAGTTGTTGGCCTGTATAAGCAGATATAATCATTGCGGACAATCCTTATCAGATAGCTGAACTCACCAAATACCTTTTCCTACATGGAGGTGCTTTATTTGAATGCAGCAGGTTAGTTACAGCAGACAACAGGATGCAGCATATGAATGAATAGACGGTATTTGAAGGTCAGAGATAGTAATGTTTCCAAGCATGCAATGCAGATTAACATGGGGCCACGTTACTGTCAGCCATGACACTAGACTAGTAGAGAAGAGGGGAGGTACATTACACACAAGGGGAAATACATCATAGATGGGAGGGAACACAGAAAAACAGTGTTATAACCAGAATGACCACAAGATGTCAGTATATTAATTAGCCATACAATATCAATAAGCAGATGGCTTAAGGAAAATAAACTATATAAATTCTCCTCTCACATTAATGTGAATATTAACTATGACTATGAATTGTCATATTTTATACAACTATTGTGGCAGCACAATAAATATATACTACACAGACGCAAACAAATATGTTGGTACACTCACAGTTCATTTAAACAATGCTTTATCTTTATTCCCCCTGAAAAGCAATTGCCTCATGTATATGTGCATGCCTTTGGTATGTCATAGAGTAAAGCAAAGAAGTGTGAAAAAAGAGATAAAGGACATCACGAAGCAGTTTGATGTTTCTGTGACTACAGTTGCAAATATCATTAAGAAAATTAAGGTCCACTGGAGTGTATTTATCCTTCCTGGATATGGCCATAAGAGGAAAAATCAACCCCTAGATTGAACAAAAGTAGTGCAAATGGTAGCAAAGAGCCAAGGAAAACTTCCAAAAAGACACTAGTTGAACCCCAAGGTCAAGGTGTATCAGTGTCTGATCACATCATCCATCACTTCTTTAGCATCAGTCGGCTAAAAAAAACAAAACATAAATGAGCTAAACTGAAATTTGCTAAAATTCATATTGGCAAATCACAAAGCTTCTGGAAAATGTGCTTTGGAAGAAAGACTTGACCTTTTTGGCAAATCACATGGGCTCAATGTTCACAGACAAAAAAAAAAAAAAGTTTTCAAAGGAAAGAAACACGTACCTACATTGAAAAACAGAGGAGGCTTGGTTATGTTTTGGGGCTGGTTTTCTGCATATGGCATGGGGTGCTTCTATCTGTGCAGGGCACAATGAAACCTCAAGACAATCAAGGAATTCTAGAGCGATATGAACTGCACTAAGTTTGCTGGGATTGCCTCTAAAGGTTATGCAACCAAATATTAGGTTAAAGATGGCCATACATTATGCAATTTTAGGCCAGTGGGTATCGACAGTGGGTGTCCCTGTCGACACCCTTTTGGCCAACATTAGACATGTGCACCAGCAAAAAATGGGTTTCGTTTAGTTTCGTTTTGAAACAAAAAAAAAATGTGTTTAGTTTAGTTTCATTTTGATTCAGACTTTGCATTTTTTCGGATTCGGGTCCAAAATTAAATTAGTTTCGGACTAAATTCATTAGCGGTAGTCCGGCCGAAATTTGTTTATGGATGAAATTCTTTTATGGACGAAATTTGTTATTGGACGAATTTCATTGCAGCAAAATGACATTAAGAAAAAAAAAATATATATTTTTTTTTTTAGCGGTAGTCTGGCCGAAATTCTTTTATGGACGAAATTCGTTATTGGACAGCAAAATGACATTAGGAAAAAAAAAATGATTTTTTTTTTTACAGTCTGCAGAAGAAGAAAAAAAAGCGTGAGGTTCCCCCCCAATTCATACCAGACCCTTTAGGTCTGCAAGGAATGTTAGGAGGGACCCCCCCCCAGTTATAACACAAAAAAAAGTGCGTGGGGTTCCCCCCAAAATCCATACCAGACCCTTTAGGTCTGGTAGGAATTTTAAAGCGGAACCCCAGCCCCAAAAAATGGGGAACAAAAACGTGGTGTCCCCCCTAACAGTCCTACCAGACCCTTGATCTGAGCACTGGCCGGGCAGGCCAGGAAAGGGGGGGGCGATCGAGCGCCCCCCCTCCCTGCGCCTTACCAGGCCACGTACCCTCGGCATTGGGAAGGTGTCCCCATGCCGATGGGGACAAGGGCCTCTTTCCCACAACCCTGGCCCGTTGGTTGTGGGGGTCTGCGGGCAAGGGAGCTTATTTGCATCGGGGGTACCCGCCCCCCCATGTGAATGAGTAAGGATTTTGTCAAAAGTCTGGACTTTTTACTATTTGATTTAACCCTTTAGTGAATGGGTAGGGGTACAAGTACCCATTACTCCTTCACATGGGGGGGCGGCATCTGAGTGCCCCTTATTTAAAGGGGTACCCCGATGCAAATAAGCCCCCTTGCCCGCAGACCCCCACAACCACCGGGCCAGGGCTGTGGGGAAGAGGCCCTTGTCCCCCATCTGCATGGGGACACGTGGCCTGGTAAGGCGCAGGTAGGGGGAGGTGCGCTCGATCAGGGGTCTGGTAGGACTGTTAGGGGGACCCCACGTTTCCCCCCCCCATTTTGGGGGGCTGGTGTACCCCTTTAAAATTCCTACCAGACCTAAAGGGTCTGGTATGGATTTTGGGGGGAACCCCACGCACTTTTTTTTGTGTTATAACTGGGGGGGGGTCCCTCCTAACATTCCTTGCAGACCTAAAGGGTCTGGTATGAATTGGGGGGGAACCTCACGCTTTTTTTTCTTCTTCTGCAGACTGTAAAAAAAAAAATCATTTTTTTTTTCCTAATGTCATTTTGCTGTCCAATAACGAATTTCGTCCATAAAAGAATTTCGGCCAGACTACCGCTAAAAAAAAAAATATATATTTTTTTTTTCTTAATGTCATTTTGCTGCAATGAAATTCGTCCAATAACAAATTTCGTCCATAAAAGAATTTCATCCATAAACAAATTTCGGCCGGACTACCGCTAATGAATTTAGTCCGAAACTAATTTAATTTTGGACCCGAATCCGAAAAAATGCAAAGTCTGAATCAAAATGAAACTAAACTAAACACATTTTTTTTTTGTTTCAAAACGAAACTAAACGAAACCCATTTTTTGCTGGTGCACATGTCTAATGTTGGCCAAAAGGGTGTCGACAGGGACACCCACTGTCGATACCCACTGGCCTAAAATTGCATAATGTATGGCCATCTTTAACCTAATATTTGGTTGCATAACCTTTTTTTTTTTTTTGTTGTGTGAGGGGGGGGGGGGGGGTCCCTCCTAACATTCCTACCAGACCTAAAGGTGGAATTCCTACCAGAATTGGGGCGGGGAACCTCATGCTTTTTCCATCGCTTTTTTTTTTTCCATCTTCTGCAGAGTGTAAAAAAAAAATTTCATTTTTTTTTTCCTAATGTCATTTTGCTGCAACAAAATTCGTCCAATAACGAATTTCATCCATAAAAGAATTTCGGCCGGACTACCGCTAGCAAATTTTGGGAATTCTGATTAGTTTGCATTCGTCTTAGCTGTAATTCGGATGCATCCGAATCTCCGAATTTCCGAAAATTCGTCCGAAACATCGCACATGTCTAGCCTGCATCCCTTGATCAGCTGATCGAAGGAGCTGGTCAGAAAATCTTTGAAAGAATAGAGCTGGCAACCAAAGAGCTGCCAGCTCTGTTTGGGCATTCTGATGGCAGCTGCCACGGGGATTCCTTGATAACTGCTTGTAAGCGTTGATGGAGGAACCAGCTCTATTTTTTCTTGTAGCCCGCAGGTTGAACGAAACAAATAGAACAGTATATGGCTAGCTTAAGGGTCCCATCATTTTTGTCCATGACATTTTAATAACACAATAACAAATAATTGTATCTGTTTTAACCCTTTCAACAAGCGTTTTAAGCATATACTCTGCCCTTGCTTTTTTAACTCAAATCGCTTTTGGGGAAAAGTGAACATTGCCCTCTCCTTTCTTAGAGTCCCTGGCTGCTCCCACCAACTGCTAAATTCCTGCCCTGCTCACTGCATCCCTGGGAGCTCAGTCACATGGTTGCTGCATGAAGGCCAGCGATCTGAAAAAATGCTGCAAGCACTATTTTTTCAGACCGCACTGGACCAGAACACAGGCATTGATGTGGGGCTTGGCTGCGGTGCCATTGACTTTAATGCACTGTCACACTCCCTCCCGCTCCTGAATGCACGAAGCCCATCAGGATGCGATACAGTGCGTTCCAGAAGCTAACCGTGCTGGAACGCACTGTATATGGTGTGAACAAGCCCAAAGGGTAGATGCAGAGAGTTCACTGGCACAGACAGCATAGTCACAGGTACTGGAGGTCTGTGATTTATAGCCTTTCCCCTCCTTGACTACAATATGTTTGGGGAAAGATGGCAGTGCCTAAAGTGTGGATAATGGGGTCTCTGGGGATGCTTGGTGAAAGATTTTTTTAAAGCCTTTTTCTGCTCTGGTGATGTCCTCATGCTTCCTATAGCTGATAATTGGCAGTGCTTTACTTTAATTAAAAAGGAAACGATTGCTTTAAATGTTACTGAGAATTGACAATTTTGAGTTTCAGAAGAGAAGGAAACTTTTTTGAGAGAGACAGACACTGGTGAAAAATTTTACATTTTAGGTATATTGCTGCACAGTAGTAGCGGGAGAAACAAGATAATGCAGCTGCCTATTTATCACTCTGTGTTACCAACACTTTGTGTAGGCTTATCTGGCTTCTTAAGAGCATCCGGTCTGAGATCCCCTACAAGGAGGCAAAGGTTCCACTGCATGATGCTTCCAGGTTACTGCTTGCCGCACCTACGACAGCTGACTGCAATCTAGGGTGGAGGCATTCAGGTGAATTCATAAATCAGGTTCTGGTCTGGGGTCCTGGGCTACAGGTCCTGGGCAACAATAGTATCTAAAGGGAACAACATATCAACAGCCCCGCTAGAACTAGCAAGAACCTAAATGCATTAAAGCAACTGTTGAGTGAACACTGCTGCATACTTTGTTTTGGCCAGCAGATGGTGTAGGTGTATACTTAGCAACAGTGTGCCCGGCCACAGGAGAGATGCCGGCAACAGAGAACTCTTTAGGGATGGTGGACCAGCAGGTGCCGGTGGGAGGAGAGCAAGTGCTGTTGGTTTCCTCACACTGTAAATTAAAAATATAATTTTTCTCTCTTGTAACAAAGAGTCGACATAGCAGCCATGAAACTCTATGAGCTTCATAGATAATGAACTTTACATATCACGGTAGCAAAAGTGTTGATACATTTTAATATGCAAACATGACACATTATAGTTATTTTCTTTTGCGCTGCACAACAGCACCGGGATGTAAACTGGCCTTATAGAAAATTATTAAAGTGATCCTTTCAGGTTTAAAACAAATACAAATAAAGGTTCTCGTAAGAAAAGAGCACTTGTACTCACCTTTCTGGTAGTTCATGTCACCTACCTTACTTTTGTTTCAGTAATGCAGTCTCTGCTGGTCTCTTTAGCATTTAATACTTTCAGGAGTGTTAGATGCCTGTTTCTACCACTACTACGTAGGGTTTGAAGAATGGAAGCATGGTGCCAGGAGGGGGAAACAAGCATCTGACACTTCCGATAATGTCAAATGGCAAAGACACTGAGAGAGGCTGCAGCCCTGGAATGAAGTAAAGGTAGGAGACGGGGCTGCTGGAGAGTTGAGTATTAGAGCTCTTATCTTGCAAGGTGCTTTTGTTTTTACCCTGACTGGGTCTCTTTAAAGGGCATGCTTTGCCAACCCTGTTTTTATATTTTTAGTAAGTGGTGCTACGATAGGCTGTACGTGACAACTCAACAAGCTATCAATTACAAATCCTGACCTGCCTTTATGTGCTTTACACACTCCTGACCCCTACACTCTAAGCCTTACACACTCCTAACCCCTGCGCTCTGTGCATTAGGTGCCCCTGACCCCTCCACTTTGTGCATTGTGTACCCTTGACCCCTGCACTCTGGGCATCACACACTCCTGACTGCCTCTCGCATCCTTGGCCCCTGCACTCTTGTGTTACACACTGCTGACCCCTTCACTGTGTGTATTGCACTTGTGTTACACACTGCTGACCCATTCACTGTGTTCATTACACACCCCTGACCACTGCATTACAGACTCCAGAGCCCCACACTCTGACCCTAACACACTCCTGAGTCCTAACTCTGTGCTTCTTACACCCTTGACCCCTGAACTCTTGTGTTACACACTGCTGACCCCCTACATTGTATGAATTGCACAATCCTGACCCCTGCCCAGATAGCAAGAAATTGTGCTGCAAGTTTGAAAATGACTTGCTAAACTATTGCAGACTTGCCAAGCTTCACAATTTTGTTGCACTATTACAGCAAGTCTGCATTGCAAGTCTCCAGACCAGCCAGCGTGCAGAGCTCTTGCTAAGACCTGCAGGACTCTTGCTGTAGACTTGCCAAGCAAATTTGCTACAAATTCAAAAAGTGTCAACTAGAACTTGTGCTGCAAGTGCTCTGCAAGTCTACAACTTGCCAGGAATGTGTGCAGCTAGTTAACAAGAATTACAAATTAACCCTGCCACAAGTTTGTAGCAAGTTATCCTTGCTATCTGGGTGCAATCTGCTTGTTATGTACCCCTGCATCCTGTGTGTTGCATTCTCCTGACTCCTATACTATCTGCGTTAGGTAACTTGGACCCCTGCACTTTGTTCATTATGTACCCTTGCCCCTGTGTGTTACTTAAACCTGAGTCCTGCACTCTGTACATTACACACTCCTGACCCCTTACTCTGTGCCTCTCACATCTTTCACCACTACACTCTTTCATTACACACTGCTGACTCTATGTGAATTACACCCCCCTGACCACTGCATCCTTGAATTACACACTCCTGACCCCTGTAATTTGTGCGTTACCCCTGACCCCTTCATTATGTGCATTACACACTCCTGGCAGCTACACTGTGGATACATTGCATACTCCTGACCAAAGTGTTGCTATTTGCTAAGTAGTCCCTTGCTATGCATTCACTCCTAGGCGAAAGCGGGTTTGCTCATTTCTATGCGTGTTTTCACTGCACATTTTTGCGTGTTTTTGCAAGCAGATTGTGACACATTGATACGTGTACTTTTCCAGTGACGGCATTTTGCTACAAGCGACAAAATGCTCAGATATGACCATGAAAAAGCTAGGTGTGAATGGAGCCTAATGAAGCTTTGAGGCAGGCTCACACAAAATGCTTAGCTCTTTGTCCATTTTCAGAGTGCAGAAAAGCATATGAAATGGAAGAGTTTAATAGGCTGTATATATAGCCATTTGGTTTGTTTTGGATAGCGTATGGAAGAATCAGTATCCCTGTCTCTTAGGGTGGTTTATACATTCCCCCTTGCATTGTTTACTATCATTGCAGTAGCAGTCTGCACTTCTTGTACTTATCAAGAAAGCCTTTATAGAATCTACAGATGGATATTTATTTACATTGCTGTTAGTTGTAGAAAGATACTTACAAACAATATTTAATTTCAAAGAAAAACCATGGCTCAGTTAACCATAGTCATCGCCAGTAAGAAAACCACATTACTCTCAATAGTCATATACAGTATTGAGTTAGGCAATATTATGCCTTTAAGGTAAAAAATGTTATGCAGCATTAATACAATTAAAGTAATTTAATCATAAGTGGAACATTTGACCTGAGCTCCGGTAATTGTTTTAGTATGATTAAATGAGTTCAATAATTAATCACTTCCAGGTGCAGAAACTTATGTCTGCCAATAAGTCCAAAAGAAAAGCTGAAATTAATAATGCATTGTCGGTGCAATTTGCAAGTATAATGCACAAATTTTCTGCTGTTGTGGACATAACCTTTCAACACTCTAGGGTATATTTACAATAGCTGTGTCTGCCGCACGGCGCCCTTGTTGCCATGGTGCCCTGTGCGGCCGCACTGCTCGCACACCCCTAAGGCCGGCCCTGTTTACAATTGCAAGACAATGCTAGATGAAATAAATGTAATTTTTACAGAGAAAAAACTGAAGATTTCTTTGCCTCATGTCAGATGGGTATTTTAAATGCATTTCCCCAACTGCTGAACTGTAGCAATTTAACATTTAAATTGTTGAATCTCCCATGTCACATGAGCAAAGGTCAGAGTGTTCAAAACTATCCACTATCAAAAGCATTTTTGGAAATGGCTGTCCCTTACACAGAAGGAGGTAAAATACATTGATGCTTTAAAAAGCATAGCATAACCTGGTTGTTACAGTGAAGCCAGGCAGGTAGTTTCTCTGCTGCCTCAGTCTGCTTTAGGACCAGTATGCGCTACTATTCACAAATATATGCAAAAGTACAACGCTGAAAATGTCTAGAAAAGCCAAGACTCACCTCTCTATTCCACCTCTGACTCGAACTCAGTATACACACATATCTGTATTTACCCAAAACTTTGGACTTTGTAATAAATTTACAACAATAAACATGGACTTATGCAATCCAGTTTCATGCGGGTGATTGGAGAGATACTTGGCTGGAAAGTTTGAATTGTATTGTTTCCACGACTTTACAGAAATTGAAATAGTTGATTCTTTTTTTAACAACGAAAACATTTTTAAAATATGTCTATATTGTATGTGTATATTTTAGAGGTGCACCGACATGAAAATTTTAAAACCGAAACGAAACCGAAATGAAAAAAAATTTCGGGCCGAAACCGAAAAAAAACTTTTTTACATTTTTAAAAATATTTTATTTTTATTCATTTTTTATAAACTTTTTTAAAAAATAGAGGTCTAAACAGACCCCTGATATTTCCCTTTTAAAATAGAAAAAGAGATTGAGAATACAGAGTCCTCAATCTCTTTTTCTGCAGCCCCAGTTATAAATGTACAGGAAGCCTCTATACTGAGTGCTCCTGTTCATTTATAACATGAGGACAGAGTACGTTTACAAGAACCTCAATCATGAATGAACAGGAAGTGATGTAGATCACTTCCCATACATTCATAATTGAGGATATAGTAAACATACTATGTCCTCAATTATTTACAAACACTCAGCGATCAATGATCGCTGAGTGTTTGTACCTCGCTCTGCTTCCTGACACGCAGTCACAGGAGGCTGAGCGAGCGATGCGGTGAGGAGAGCTCGATTTGACAGCTGACTCCTCCTCCGCACCGCCGGCCGGCCTCCGGTGACAGCGCTGGCTGTCTTTGTCCCCACACGGCCATTCTCCTCTGATCTGTCACAGGAGGCTGAGCGGTGTGGGAGGAGAGATGCCGGCCGCTCACTGCGCTCTCCTCCCGCAGCGCCCAGTGGGGAGGAGAGAAAGAACAGATGTGCCGCTATATCGGCAGCAAAATGGCACTTTCGGCATTTTGCCAAAAGTGCCATTTTCAGCCGATATATGTTCGGTAGCAGATATATCGGTGCATCCCTAGTATATTTATATACACACGCTCACACACACACGTACTGCATATACATACACATTCATAGAGAACAACAGATAGAGGGTGGGAGGGAGGGAGAGAAGGCAAGAGAGATTATTTTCCTTTCCCATGGATACAAAGAGTAGTATGCGTGGGAGGTTTCTCCATTCCCCTAGGAGAGGTAAAAGATTGCAAACCTGAAAAATAGTAAATGTGATCATTAATATTACCTTCCACCTCCAGCATGGCTGTTTCTTTACTGAAATGGCAAGGCTATATTAATGATGGTTATAAATAGCTTTATTTAAGGCAATGGGTTTCTGCTTCTCCTGGGATCCAATGGAAAAGAAAGTGACAGTAATCATACATCTAATTCCCTTGCATCCCACATGCCAATGCTACATATGGGATTTCGTGTGAACAAATTCAAAGGGTGGAGACCTACTATGAAATTATCTGCAGAAGCTTCCATTTTATGATACTGCCTTTGCAGCTGGAGCATTTATCCTTTAGTCCCTTAAAACAGAACTATGGGGTAACCTTTTTATACCTTAGTTCTCTTAAGGGTCATGGGAAGACATATACTAGCTGTCAGGTGCGTCCGCGGGCAAGCAGCATGGAGGGAACCTGCTGGCAGGAAGCAGCCTGAAAAGTCCCAAGGCAAGGTAGCAAGAGGCAATCGAAAGGGGTAGTCGAGTGCAATCCGAGGTCAGAGGCGAAAGTCGGTCCAAGGTCGGTACACGGGAAGTCAGCAGAGGGTTCAGGAAACTGGTAGCAAGGCACATAGGAATGGAGCTTCGTATGTCACACCATGAAGTGAAATAACTCAGCAATAAGCCAGGGCTCTGGCCAGGTTTTTATAGCCAGGGGGTGTGAGTCCGCCCCCTGGTCACCGAGGCAACCAGGAGGCCTCCCTCCCCGAGAGCCAATGGCAGGCGAGAGGCGGTATGTGTGGGCTGGGGAACCTCCCCGGCAAGGCCCACACCTGAGGCCTAAACAGGCGCATGTGCAGTGGCTGTTGGAGCACCCGTGGTTCTGCCAGGCCGAAGGGAGGCCTGCACCCTACGCCGTACCCTCTGACCCCGTGGGGAGGTGACGCCCCCGGCATCCTGACACTAGCGCCCCAAAGCTCAGTATATAGCGAGCTACAGCTCCTTATATACTGAAAGCACCACAGCCGGGACAGATCCCGACAATGCTGTTGAGATCCACCCAGCTGCGTGAGTGACAGTTGGCTCAGCCTATCTAGAGGCAGAGGCAGCTGTGCCCGCCCTTTCTCCGCCCATCCCTCCAAGTCAGCGCTGGATGATCGGAGCGGGAGGGGGGAATCCTTGCCCGGAGCGGTGACTGATAGCCACCGCTCTCTGCAGGGAGATGATCGGAAAGTGAGCGAGCGACGGTGTGCTTTCGCTCACTTCCCGATCTATTGAGCCAATGTGTGACAGTTTAATTGTCACACGTCGACTCGAACTATGAGGTTGAGGGAAAATCACTCACCTCATAGTTCTCCTTTAAGGCTCAGTTCACACATAGGCAGCACGTTCTCTGCGTAAGACGGGCACAAACGCGGAATAGTAGTGCATGTAGCAAAATGTGCGACATGCGTTTTTTACTTATGGGTTTGTGTGTTTTAAGGTGCACAAACGCAGAGGAAGACCGTGGGTACACCTGGCTGCGTTTAGGGTGCCATTAACTTGTAATGGCAACACAAGCGTGCTTCGAGTTTATGCGCGTTTAGAAAACGCACATCAAAAGGAGCATTTTTATGCGCATTTCACACGTCTTCCCGCAAAGCCTAGGTGTGAACTGAGCCTTAAAATGAAAGCAGCAATGTTACAAACATGAAGTAGCCTTTATCCCATTTTGGCTGGATAACTGGACAGACACTTTAAGCCTAGGGGTTATTAATATATTCTTAGGACGCTTTAGTTTATTAGCAATTGTATTCCTCTCTATTTTATAGCTTTGTGCTATTAATTTTTTTAATATGGCCTCTCCATTTTAAGCTTACAAAACAATTAAGCTTGTCATTTAAATTCAACGAAAGTAGAACAATTCTGACATAACCTATATATCTGTATGGATGTTTTGGGAGGGGGATTTATGTGAGATGACCCAATGTTGTAGCAGTGCCGGAGTAACAGGGGATCTTCAGGCTCTGCTAAGTGTGAGTTTTGTCATCTAGGGTCCCAATGTTCTTAAATCATTAGGGTGCATCTACCTATGTGGGTCTTGTGGAAACAAAATGGACCCCCCCATAGGACATTCCTAGTCCCCAGGATAGATCACATTGCCCTTGATAGAACTGCATCCACGCGTAATTAGTCTTCAATGCTTGGTAATTCAGGAGGCAAAAGAGGGTGGAAAAAACCCTAAAATCACACAGGACTTATATTGCTCCTTAGCTAGTAGTCATTGGATGGGTCTCAACATCCAGAGAATCACACATAACTTCTTCTGGTGCACATCAGCCACAAGAGTTTTGAGTGTAACTCTGTTCAAGTGATGACTCTAGCAGGATATCTTTTCTTTTCTTATGGACAGGGGCAATACTCTTTAGGCTAGGGCTCCAGCCCTGGGGCTTCATAACCAGGCACCTAGCCTTCCCAAACAGAGAGGTAATACCCTCTAGACCCAGGCTCCAGCCCTGGGGCCTAAAGCCAAGCACACAACCATTATCACCATTGGAAACAGCTTGCGCTATATCTGTAAAATACTTTTATGGTCAAAATCAAAAATAAATGGCCTTGCATCAAGTGATCTGGTTAGCCGCACCTTGTCTGCTTGGACAGAATCAGTTTGTGATTTAGAGAGGCCATGTAATTGCCCCATCTTTATATTATTTTTGCTTTAAGAGTCTCAGATAACAGGTCCCATACAGAAAGGACTTCCTGAGGTCAGTGACAAGTCATTCAACTAAAGAATAATCTTGGAGCCTTTTATCCTTTAACTTGTTTGGTGTTAAGGATAACTTCATAAACATTCTTGAGATTGAATTGCAGCCAACTAGGAAAGCATGAAGTTAGAAGTGCTCAGTTGGCCCTTTTCGTCACGTACTGCAGGGCAGAGACCCTTGCACCAGGTCTGGATCCCAATAGCAGGAAACAGGTGAGATAACGAGTTTGAATGCAGAAAAGCCAAAGGGGTGAGACAAGACATAGTAATACAGTTCCGTGGTCAGGGCAGGCAGTGGAGAATCAGGAGTTCAGAAAACAGTCCGAGGGTCAGCTATCTGGCAGTCCAAAACTGGGAGTAGGAATGCAGGAACAGGGAGCATCCAACATGATTAATTAAATCATCCTTTCAAAATATTTCAAACGTTGCAAGTTAAAATTTACATACATATGTCTCGATGACTGTAATATAAGTGAAAATATTATATAGACTAATAAAAAAATATTCCATATCAAAATAATATATATAAATATTCAGTTGTTTCTACATATAAAAGTGATAAAACAAAAGTCCAACCCGTGCTCTACACAACAATAGTGTCAAAATACAATTACAATTTCAGATCCTAAAGGATCCACACTATAGGATTTCCACGTTTTTCCAAGTGATGAAAATAAGAAGTGATAAAAATAAGAAGTGTCACTCTCCCCGTGCCAAAAAATAAAGAGTGATCAGATGATCGAATCATGTGTGATACAAGTTAATATTGCAATTAAGCACATCTATCTTCCACCTTCTGAGTCTTGTATTCCTTCCGTGCACTCCGCACTCAGTTTGCTTGATTATTCTCCACTCACCTGGCCATATTAAAAAAGCAATAAAAAAACGCTTATCGTGCAGTAAGAACTTAACAAAGTTTATTTAAAATAGATCAGTTCTATTCACACGAGGTACGTTTAAAATTAGCCGGCAAACAGAAAATAAAAACTATCCTCAGGGCACTTACTCCCCACAGACTTCCGGATCAGAATAGGTTCAGCAAAGTCCGCCCCTTGACGTGTTTCGTCATCCAGGACGTTCTCAAAAGACATTGTAGTAGTAAGAACTTTGGAATATTGGTAGCGCTGTGCACTTTTTATAATATACATTTGCTATTGCACCATATAGTACAGAAGCTTCTGGCACCCATATTAAGATTTACCACCCATAGCGCAAAATAATATCTATAGATACACTCAGCTGATAGGTGAACCTCACTTAACAGATCCCTTAATCCTCATACTTCCCCCAGCCATACCAAGTAAAATATGTATACACCCTTAGCACCCTCTAAGGGAGTACACCACAAATCAGAATAGACAGGATTTGTCTGAGCTTAGTCACTACTATCCGAGCTCATGACCAAGCTAGATAAACTGAAAAAAAAAATATAACAAAGCAGCATTCTCTGTCCTGCAGCTACATGTCACAAAGGGTTGGGAAATACCCCCACCGCGACTGCAACCACAGGCTGGGTCCGGAGGATGAGTGGCAGTCACAGTTTTGAGCGGACTTGGGCGAGCTTGGTTCACACCAAGCCTAGGCTCATCACTACTACACTACAGCACACCTGATTGTCCCCTGGTACTGGCTCTGTCTCCCAGTCTGAATGCTGGTGTGTAGGTGTCACGAACCACGGCGCCGTCTCGTTGCTAGGAGACGGGCCGGCAGGCTTGCATATTCGGCTCCTCCCTCCAGACGTCTCCCTCGGACTCGTCACACATAGGAGTGAGGGCGTAGCAGCCTGGCCCTTCGGAAGCATCCTGTTGCTAGGAGACGTTCGGGAGGGCCTCTGCTGACTGCTCCGCCCCAACACACCTGCCTACTCATAAAAGCCTGGAAGGCACACTTGCTCAATGTTCTAGCGAGGTAGAACGTTGAGCAATTTCTTAGGGCTCATACCTCTGCTCCAGCACATGAACCTTTCACTCCAGCAGCATTAATCCGGACTTCTTCCAGCACAGCAGTGATCCTTCGCCCTGTACTCCTGGAGGGCTCTGAATACCCCAACAAACCGCAAGTACCATCCTGGACCCTGTAATTGTTTACATTGCCTGCAACTCAGTGGGGTTTAAAGAGACACTGCTCTACAAAGGGGGCTTGCTCAGGAGTACTCCTAATTACTGTTTGATAAGCCTGCAATAGTTTTTTGCATTCATGGAGTGAACTACTTTATTTTGAACTACAAATCCCCACAGGCCCCAACTAACCACAATATTGCAAAGAGGGAAGGTTCACTTATTGTTATCTCTGCAATTACAGCCTGTGGTGGCATATGATGTGTTAAGGGTTCCAACCTCACTCAGCCACACTAAAGAGTGTAAGTGTGAACCCCCCACCTGAGCCATCCACAAAGCCTCTCCGCAGCTGAGATCCTCAGCCAAACTCGCTCAATCATTACAGTAGGGGTTTACAAGAGGTTGATACCAGGTCACAGTCAGGTACTTACTCTAGTTACATTTAAAGATGCATTTGATATTTTGTATGAACACATAACTGCATTAATTTGTGTATTTATGTATACCGTGAGTTCAGCTTAGGGTAAATCATTTTTGCAGGTATGCAGTTTAGTGCCTGTTTCCTGGGAAAGGAGATGTAAGGGTATTCTATTTTTTCAGAATGTAAAAATTGTCGTGTTATAAACCAGAAAAGAGGTCTGTTTTAAAGGATCCATTGCTATCTATACTTTATTTACAGTTTTCTCCCTTATCCACTTTTAAGCTACAATAAATATATAGAATGAACGCTTATTTCATTAGGTACCTCTTCCTCTAGTGGTTACCTATCAAATTCACACTTTGCATTCCGTAAATGCTAAATTCTGTTTAGTATAACCAAAGCCAAAATGTTTCAATTATTAAAAATGTTGATGTTTTACTGTGTGGATAACAATATATACTGCATTTATGTTCCCTTTTTTTCTAGTTTTAATTACTACTTTTGAGTTTATTTAACACCATTGTTCAAAAACCATAAAAGTCATTTACTGCCATCTAATTTAATAAAACCCAGCACTTTATGCATTTAGGAAAGAATTTTGTTTACTCTTAATGCCTGTGAAACATCAACGTACCAAATAATGAAAACAGTCCAGGAAACTTTTTTGCTCTACAGATTTGAATTGATTTTCTCCATTAAATGTTGGTATACGGAATCGAATTCAATCCAGTACCGCTTTATGATTGCTGCCACAAAATAGCCAGACTTTTTTCCAATGCTAAGATTTAGATAGTCATCATGAAGGGCACTTCCATCTATTGGTCCTGTTCAATAAAAGGCTCATATTCTTATGTGCTAATTTTAAATAGAGTAACACACAGCAGCCAGTCAAAATCTATCTTGTAGTAATTTACTGTACTTAAACAGAAAGATTTCTGATTGGTCGCCATAAGTTACTGCTCTTAAGCATAAGCACGATTTGTTAAATAGGGCTGGCAGGGCATTTATCAGGAAAACACAGAGCCCACTATCATACCCTCTGCTATGTGCACATGAGCCACTTTGCAATAAATATTTATTTTACTAACAGTAACCAATGCATATCGACAACATTTCAGTTTACTTGAGTTGAATCAGTTAAAAGGGGATTTATAAATCTTGGTCCCTAGCACCCATGTCATCATGTACAATGCAAGACCAGTGGCTACCACTCCTTACCATCTTGTCTTGAATTGTATTGTAACTGTAATGTCTTCCTTATATTGTAAAGCGCTCCGCAAACTGTTGGTGCTATATAAATACTATGTAGTAATAATAATAATAATAATACCACACTACCATGGGTGAAGGTAAGTATTACATATTACTCTCTATTAGCCCCCACCTAGACAATACAACCATTATATTTTGCATATGGTGGGGTGGGGAAAATGTAATGTTATTGGCCAGCTCGGAGTTCAGCTTTAAAGCAAACTTCAGCTCTAATTTGGAGATATTAAAGAGGAACTCGAGGTATGTAACTTACCATCAGCACTACATGAAACATTCTGAATCCCTGCTGAAGTTGGCATGGACTTCCCTCATTTCCTGATTTTAGTAATTGAAATCTCTGTAATGGGAACACATGCAGCAATAAACAAAGAAACAAAAATAACACTTCTTAGTTAGTCATGGTGAAAATGACAACCTGTAGAAGGTTTTTATTGCTATCTGCATCCCTACTAGCTGCTCTGTTCTGGATGGAGATACTGGCACCTCTTGTTTTCCTGTGGCATCATACTCAGTTTGCCTCGTGGTAGATGAGTCCCTGAGTGTAGACGAAAATAGAAAGGCTTTCCATTGAAAAGGTATATAATGTGCGCAATGTCATTTTTTTACAGTAGAAAACAAAGATGGTACCAACATCACACATGCTTGTTGATAGGTTGCTATGGTCAATACCTCTAGTTTCTACCTTTTCAGTTTATATATAATACTGACTTCTAAGTAGGTAAGTTAGCAAAACGTATCTACTTAGAAGTCAGTATTATATAGAAACTGAAAAAGTGGGGGTTAAGGCCTATAGCCTTGCAGCCCTGGGTTAATTTTAAATCAGGGAAAAAGTTAGTTTATCTCTTGGCGCTAGATGTTTGCCGTCACACAATCCAGAAGTAGTTGTTCTTTCTTTCACACACTTTAGGGGAGGGAAGGGGCTGCTCATCAGAAGACTTTGGGGTTCCCGTCATATATACATATAGCAGATAAAAACAACAAAGCGCCACCTCCATGTGTAAAAACTTCTTTAACTAAAACGGCCGGCCGGGAGCTCTCTAGATCTGAGCGGGCGTCTTTAGAAACGCCAGTGGTGTTTAAATACCACCAAAAGAAAGCTCTATCTGTCCCCAAAAATGGTATAAAATTAATTTCAGTACAGCGTTGCATGACGGAATAAACGTAAGTCAAAGTACCGCAGCGCTGAATACTGAAAAATGGCCTGGCCAGAAAGGGGGTCTAAACACCTGGTCTTCAAGTGGTTAATAGAACAGTAAACCACGGTTATAAGTACTCACAATTATACATCTCAACACGCTTGTCGAAGAAGCCACAAAGTCCAAGGAATGTTCCGCTCCGATGGCGTACTAAAAAGAAGCCTCTGGTCACATCAACGGCCACCAGTTGCTTAGGCTGAATTCACGTGTTTCAGGGCGTACACAGGTGCGCTCCCACCACTGTTTCTCTCTTATTACATTGTATCTTTTGCTGGCCACGCCCAATTGTGAGTACTTATAACCATGGTTTACTGTTCTATTAAAGCAGTTTTTACACATGGAGGCAGCACTTTGTTGTTTTTATCTTCATTTTAAATTAGGAGCACTGTCTGCATGGCATGGTCTTCAGTATTGACATAGACTTCTTGTGAGTGATCTAGTTTTTCCCAGAAATCCAAAACTTACCAATAGGTCAATCAGTTTAAACATAAAATTGACCGTGACTGTGGTAGAGATGTTAGATTACCACTGTGGCAAGATGGATGTGAATGGATTCATGTCCCATGTACAATGTTGCAGATTATGACAGCGATATGTACTTACTTTCTCCCTGGAGCTATAGCCCATGCGGGGCCTTGATCTCCTGGCTGCAAAAATATAAATAAATTGTATTCACTGTTTATGAATCAGGTGGAGGTTTTAATTTGCACACACTGTGACGCTTGCATGAATAGCACATGCGTTAGAAATACAGCCATAGAAGGAATCAGTTGTGACTGGTTACAACAAGCAAGTTGAATCAGCAGACAGAGACAGCATGCTTAGCCAAGACATAGCTATAATTAGGGTAACCTTTCTATGATATTTAATTACCTGCTGCCGGGAACCCTGATGGAAACCTGCTGAACTGATAGGATTCCTCTAGTGGTTTCTAACAAATCTCTAATTACTCATTCCTTATAGCTCTAAGAGATACATAAGTCAACAAACAATGGTGATGCAAGAAGTAACAACAACTATATTCTCCCTGTACTCTGGATTTCTTCTACAAACAACCAAGCTTACAGTTGGGATATCTGATGCCTAAAAGCATTGGTCCTGTGCAGGTTTTACTTAGATGAGTGTGTAGGGACATTTGACTATTAGCTCTTTTAGGACCAGGGACTGATATGAATAATTATTTCTGCACTTTATATCTCTATGATATTCTGTATGACCTCAAGACCCCATCCCCTCTGAATTTGCCATGAACCCACCATGTGCTGAATCTGAACCTTATCCCTAGTAACTAGCTATGACTAAGGCCACTTAAGCTGAAACACATTAGCTACTACTTTGCAAGCAATATGGATCTCCGATAAGGCAGCCCCTTATTTTTGGCAATATAGTGTGTATATGCATGTGGGTATATATATATAATTTAAATGCAAGAAATAATATATAAAAAATTTAATAATCTGCTACAGGTACAATACAGAACAGTTACACCATCAACCAGGTCTAATACCACTACCACTGTCTAATAATCAATACATTATCAGCCATCCAGCAATGTTAAATATTGTGATGCAGCTTATGAACTCCATTAAGCTGTGCTAAAATATAAATGATCCTGGGTAGAGTCATGAACTACAGAATGGCTCGGGTTTAGTTTTGCATCACTTGGTTTAACGTATTTGATAAATCAAGTAAAGCTGTAATAATTACCTTGTGCGCATGTTAAGTAAAGAATACCATGGAAACAGTCTATCAATCTCTTGTAAAGTTGCAGGAGTCTCTAGCAGTTTCTTGCATCGGGAAACAGTCTTTATCAGTCTGCTAAAACACACTGTAGAAGCTTTCTTTTGTAATATAACAGTCTTTTATGGAGTGACAGAGCTGTAACTGGGTTGTGGGTACTTTGGGTTGGATTAAAACTCCAACTGCAGATTCCAAAGCGAGCCAAAGATTGTGTGTCATGGGAAGGGTGGGTAATCAAACAGCAATGGGCCCTTCTTTATAGGTGAAGGTAAAACTCCTAGCCAACATCTTAATATACAGTTTATATACATATATATATATTAACTATTGCTGGATTTGTAATTTTGACCAGGCATTCTTGAGGTACACTCATCCCTGCTAGTCAGGAAGATTATGTTTTTTTTTTCTAATTTACCATTACTGCTTGCTTACTGGATAGAGGTAATCATATTGACTATTTGTTCAGTGAAAAGACTGACATGTTATATAAGAAGCCGCATTACTGATCCTGAAGCTGCATTGCTAGACCAGAAAATAATTGTGTCACCCATCAGCCTGTTCATTGCACTAGATGTGTATGAATCACAAGATTGATTGTACCGAATTACACATCATTAACAGAGTATCAGAAAACAGTAATTCCATTTTTAGAAAGTATACCGTGTAAGTGAACAGAACATTCTTATATAAATATAGGATTTCTATTTTACATTTATTTTGTTAAATATATCTAAAACATTTATTTGGTGTACATATAAAAAAGGACACTTGTTTTTTTTAAAAAACAAGAGTCACTTTCTAGTGCTCCATGGAGTGCCAATATTAGCTGTAACATGGAGTACATTGGACATACCTCCCAACTTTCTTAGTTGAGAAAGAGGGAACATTATTGTACAAAATATGTAGGCAATGGACACACTCCTTGCCACGTCCCCAGTTACATGGATCACCAAGAATAGTTCTATTTTCCTTAACCACTACTTTTCCTTTATACTGGCTTTTCAAAATAACAACTGCAATAATCTAAAGAACGGATTAAAGGTTTTGTTCGATATCATCTTTTGATAGATAGATAGCTAGATAGTACATTTTTTTTTCCGTTTCAAAAGATTTTTTATTTTTTTCCACATATAAAAGTTGAGTTACAAACAGTGCGTACACCCAAACATTTGGGCATCAGCATTTAAAAGCTTTACAATCAGTGGTTTTTGCACTTATGAAATAAAAATGAATACAATCTATTGCGAGGTATATTAATTCGTGCTCAAGCTGCGTCCGAGACTTGAGTGGATTCGGTCTTCCTGGAACTAGGCAGCGAGGATTTTTGCAATCACAAAAAGAACATAATGGGGGAACAGGGAGGTGTGGTGAGAGGAGGGGGGGGGGGGTAGAGAGGGAAGGGAAGTGAAGAGGGAATGGGTGTAGTCGTGACGAGAGTTCCAGCATGCACCCTGGTCATTAGATATTAGGAGGTATTGGTGATGGAGGAGCTATTATAGGGTCACCAAACGAGTATTAAAGGAGGGTGGGAGGAAATGACATATCCATGGCTCCCAGATTGCCTCAAATGTACTGGTGCGGTCCATTAAACGTGCTGACAGTTTCTCGTTAGAGAAGATCCAGTGGATTCTATTTTTGAATGTTTGGAATGGGATTTTACGGGTGAAACACGAGGTGGCTATGGTGTGCTTAGCGGCCGTGAGGACATGAAGAACCAGTTTGAATTTGAGATGAGAAACATTCACGGGTTTAACGTTAAGTAGTGCAGTTTGAGGGGTTGGTGAGACATGGACTCCCGTAAGGGTGGAGAGCATTTTGAACACTCTAGACCAGAATGCGTAAGTGATACGACATGACCACCACATATGGACATATGTTCCGCTGTCAGGGCAACCACGAAAGCATGAGCCTGTACAGTTCGGTGCAAAGTGTTGGGCCTGGTAAGGGGTGATGTACCAACGAAGTAGTACTTTGTAGTTTGTTTCCAAAACTCTGGCACACGTTGAGCTAGAGTTGGTGGAGGTCCATATTTGGGACCAGGTGTCTTCTGTGAGGTCAAGATTCAGGTCTTGCTGCCAGCGGTCCATATATGGGTGGTGCAGGGATGTGGTCGGTTGTAGGGATGTCAGGTAGAGTTGTGAGATAATTCCTGGGGAATGCGGGTCATGTTTGCATATTCTCTCAAAGGGTGATAATGCCAAAAGATTACCTTTCAGGTTAGCAGTGGCGTGAATAAAGCTTTTAACCTGTAGGTATCTAAAAATTTCTGAGGACGGGAGCTCATATTTAGTTTGGAGGTCAGGGAAAGGCAAAATTGCGGAGTGGGAGAACATTGAGGAGAAGCGTGTTATCTCCTTTTCTCTCCATTTGTGGAAGACCGCTGTGGAGTCATATGCTGGTGGGAAGGCTGGGTGGTGAAAGAAGGAGAGCATGGGTAGATGTGGAGACAGGAAGCCGCTTGAATACTTGGAGTTGTCCCAAATGCGCAAGGACTGACGTGTTATGGCGCTATTGATAGTGTGTCTGTCTTTGGGTGCCATCCACAGCAAATTATCTATGGCATACGGGTCACAGTCCAAAGCCTCGATCGAAACCCAGAGCGGGGTTTCATCTGTGGCATGGTACTTAGTTATTGTTGCTAATTGAGCTGCAATATAATATTTCTGGAGATCCGGCACTCCCAGCCCACCGGCGCATCTGGTCTGATACATTGTTTTTAGTGGTATTCTGGGTTTTTTGTGTGACCATATAAAGGCAGAAAGCCGTTTTTGGAAAGCCTTGAGGTGATGGGCGGGTATTGGCGCTGGAAGAACCCGGAAGGGGTATAACAGCTTAGGTAACAGGGTCATTTTGACCGCCGCAATTCTGCCTAGCCATGAGATGGGGTAGGTATGCCAGATCCTCAGAAGGTTCTTAAGCTTAGTGAAAAGTGAGGGGTAGTTTGCCGAGAACAATGATTGGTAGGTAGAGGTTAGTTGTATGCCTAGATATTTGAGTGAGGATGGTTCCCATTTAAATGGGTATGCCGCTTTAAGCTGATCAAGTAGGAGCGGGGGTAGTGTAACATTTAGGGCTTTTGATTTCGTTGGGTTTAAGTGCAGGCCTGAGAGGTGACTAAACAGGTTCACTGTGTGTAGCAAATTGGGAAGAGAGATGAGGGGGTTAGAGAGGAAAACCAGAATGTCGTCCGCAAACAGGCATAGCTTATGATGGTGTCCTGCTAAGGGGATTCCTGTGATGTCTGGGTGTTCTCTAATCAGCTGTGCTAGGGGTTCAATGGCCATGGCAAATAGGATAGGGGATAAAGGGCAACCCTGTCTGGTGCCTTTCCGTATGGGGAAGTGGTGTGATCTATGTCCCGCATATCTCACCGAGGCCGTAGGGTTGGAATACAGTGCAGCGATCCAGGTGCAGAATCCAGATCCAAAGCCCCATCTGTTGAGTATAAATGACAGGTATTGCCAGGACAAGGAGTCGAAGGCCTTTTGCATGTCTAATGAGAGAAGCATGATCGGGATGTGTCTTTGATTAGCTTTTTCAATGAGGAGACAGGCTCTACGCACGTTGTCTCCCGGTTGGCGTTGGGGAATGAAACCAACCTGGTCTTTGTGAATGAGGTCAGGGACGATTAGATTGAGTCTAGTTGCTAATATTTTGGCTAGTAATTTAATGTCAACGTTGAGAAGTGAAATTGGTCTAAAATTAGCTCATTGGGTGTTATCTGTGTCTGGTTTGGGGATCATGCAAATGGTGGCCGAGAGGGACTCTGCCCTGAACTGCGACCCTGTCCGTATGGCGTTGAAGGCAGCTGTCAACATTGGGGCGAACTTCTTGTAATAAGTGGCCGTAAAGCCATTTGGGCCAGGCCGTTTGTTTAGTTTGAGCGTTTTTATCGCTGCAACTACTTCCAACTCCGTAATAGGAGCGTCAAGCGATATGCGGGCTTAATCAGTCATTGCCGGCATATGGATTGTGGAGAGCAGATTAGAGGCTACAAGAGGATCAAAGGGGGTAGTGGAGTTTAGAGTGTGGCTAGATGCGTGGCGAATTCCTGTACTACTTTGTGAGGGTTGCTGGACATAGAGTCATCAGAGAGGCGGAGGCAGAGGGTTTTTTGGTGTAAATCTATTTTGTGTAATCTTCTTGCTAGGAGGGCCGTTTGTTTATTACTTTGGAGGTAAAATTTGTGTTGGGTCCTACGAAGACTTTTATCAGCGAAGCTTGCCAGTATGAGGTTGAGTTCACGTCTGGTCTTTTCTAGGGTGTGCTTGTGAGCTGGGGAAGGGTGTAATCTGAACACTCTGGAGGGTCATTGAATTTCGTTTCAAGGTCCTACAGGAGGGCCATTCTTTGTTTTTTAAGGGTCGATGCTATGCGAATACACGTGCCTCTTATGACTGGTTTGTGCGCTTCCCAAAGTGTGACCGGCGGCATGTAGAGTAGTATTGTGGAGTATGTACTCTTGTATAGCAGCTTGTATTGCTATTTCAGTGGGTTTATCAGCGAGAAGGGAATCGTTCATGGTCCAAGAGCGATCTGTGTGGGCCGACCACATTAGAGGACATCAAAAGGGTCACTCCCTGGTGGTCAGTCCACGAGAACGGGACAATGCGCGACTCAACCACTGTGGGAAGGGTGGGATGTGGTACAAAAAAATGGTCGATCCTAGAGAACGAGTTGTGTGGGTTGGAATAGAAGGTGTATTCTCCGGCGGAAGGGTGTAGTTCCCTCCAGCAATCCACTAATGAGTATTGGGAAAGGAGTGTACGGAAGGCTCTAGAATTTTCAGAGGGTGGAGCGCTCATCGTCGTTCGGTCTAGACTCAGATAGTACATTTTTATAGTGAACTATACAGTATATTAGCCCAAAATGGGTAATGATCGTGGAGGACAGAGGGACTAAGCGATGCAAAAGAAGAACTATCAGGGTAATTCTCAAAAGGGTGAAGGGTTTGGAGAAGGCAGGAGAAGTGAACAATCTAGGCCAAAAGAGCTGATCTGGAAAAATTCCGCAATCCAGCTCACTTTCCAGTTCAGCTATGTTGTCCTAGATTGTTCACTTCTCCTGCCTTCTCCAAAACACTCACCCTTTTGTGAATAACCCTGTCTGTCTCCAAATGAAGTACAGTTGTACAGTATCTATACTGTTTCAACCCTGTCTGTTTCTTCTAGTGGAAACACACTTTTTATGCTTAGTTACATGGCACTGGTTTGGTTTATATGAATTTATATGAATTAACCTTGTATTTAAGCAAGCTGTGCTACTACTGAATCTCGGTTTCTTTTATTTTACAGGATGACTACCAGGAATATGAACCAGAAGCATAACATCCCTCAGCCCTGGACCCAGCCACCAGCAGCATCAGCACAAAGATAGCTATAATAAAAATAATAATAAAAAAAATCTCCCCTCTCCTCTGCCCTCTCCTTCCCAAGAGGAGTGTGAAGTGCACCCCCTCTTCTCCCAAGAAATGAGCTCTTCCTTCACTACACCTCCAGAAAGCCTCATGTGAAGTGATTTCATGTATGGTAATCCTTAGCGTTGAGTCATTAGTCCAAACAAAACTGGTGTTTAAATTTAAAAAAAAAAAAAACCCTTTGTAATGTATGAACCCATGAATGCATTGTATTTGTCTTTGCAGTACTTGTGCCCCCGGACAATTATTTCTGTTTCCCTCCCAGAGAATAATTTCCGGGGGTTTTTATGGTGGATTTTGTCACTCATTATTTTGTAACCTTTTATTTGTTTTGGTGTGTAAGCTTGTTCTGTGGCAGGGGGGCCTGCAACCCTCTGCAACTGAGCCTGCAGGTATTTTTCTGCGTCTACCAATATAAATAAAGCATGTTTTACTTTTTATAAAGAGAAGGTGGAAACACCTATAAATGCTTTTTCCTCCTAAGTGGCTGCCTAGTATGGGTAGTCGTTGAGATAAGGAAAAATCACACAAAAAATTTAGCTGTGGATGAATGACCTTTGACATAGTTTATTCAGTGTTCTAATGTGATATTTATTTTGCTGTTTTTTTATACATATATACACACATATCGACAAATATATAAATGGTTTAACTTATTTGTGACTGTTCTGTAAAACAGATTAAAATCTGTGATATTCCATGCAGAATCTTTTCAATGTCCTTGTGTTCCAAATAATTTTGCAAAAGGAATAAAAAAAAGAAAATTAATCTAAATCAGAACAATGCTGTGAGTTTTTTAAATTTTGTTTGGCAGCATCACCAATGAATTAGTAAATCACTGAAGTTCTTATTGCATCCTGGGAAATCTACAATTCAAAGGAGCACAATGATCCCATAATGTATTGTGGCAATACACCTCTACTAACACTGAAGCCTGAAGGACAACTGTTGGAACTGACACAAACAGATTTCATATTCTTTTATAAGATAAACCTTTTTTTTCCCCCATGGTCCTTTGTGTGTTTTAAAGTAGCCACTGTAGTAGTTTGTCTCTAAATAAAATTACAGTGTCTGTATCCACTGAAAGCAGAACAGTCCAGTAGAAAGCAGAGGGAGGCGCCCAAGAAGCATTAGGTGCACATCGTGATGATGGTTACCCAAGGGTGGCACGATCTGGGATTGGGCTCGGAGTCCAGTAGCTGAAACAGCAGGAAAATTGGTGGTATAAGAGGCCCGGGTCGTTATACAAGCAGTCAGTAGATAGGAGCAGGCAGAAGCATTGTCAGAGTTCAAGCCAAAATCAAGCTGCTATCCAAGGTTCCAGGTGGCTCAGCAGGAAGAACCATTGCCAGATACAGCAAAGGCCCTTGGTTCAGATCCGGATACTGACAGTACCCCCCTCCTTCCAGGATGGCCCCTGAACATCTTAGGGTGTGGTTTGTGAGGAAATCTCTGATTAAATTCTCTTGTTAGTTTAGGTGCATGAATTTTCTTCTGGTTCGTATCCTTACCATTGCACTAAATATTGCAATTTGTTCTTGAATATTCTGGAGTCTAGAATTTTTCAACCACAAATTCCTCTTCGCCTTTTACATCAACAGGTGGCGGGGGTTGAAGTACTCTCCCTGAAAAAGGTTTTTCATGAAAAGATTTGAGTAATGAGACATGAAAGACAGGATGAGTCTTCATGCTGCCAGGAAGTTTTAAGTGGTACTTGACAGGATTGATTTGAGCAGAAATGTGAAAAGGTTCTGAGGCTCCTTCAGTGTTTCAGTTAATTTTTCTCCTATAATGCAGTCAATCTGTTTGTTACAGCATGAATTGCAGTTGAGATACAGAGGTTAGGAATAAAAAAAATGGTGATAACCGGTATTTACGTAAAAAGGGCTTAGTGAAGTGGAGCTGGGTTTAGAATTATTATAAGAGAGTTCTGCTGTAGGAAGATAATCTACCCAGTCATCCTGTCATCCAGTCATAGCTGACAAAACACTGCAGATACTGCTCCAGGGTTTGGTTAGTCCTCTCAGTTTGACCGTTAGATTGAGGATGAAAAGCAGAGAACAAATTATTTGTAACTCCCAGGGCTGTGTAAAAACTCTTCAAAAATTTTGAGGTAAATTGCACTCCTGTCAGATACTACATTATCAGGGATTCCTTGCAATCTAAATATTTCTTAAATCATCAGCCCTGCAGTTTGTTTAGCAGTGTATACCCCCTTGGTTGGGATAAAATGAGCCATTTTGGTGAGGCAGTCGATGACTACTAAGATTGTGGTCATCTCTTTAGAGGGAGGCAGATCAACCACAAAATCCATAGAAACTGACCCCCAAGGTTGTTATGGGACTGGAAGTGGTTGGAGTAAACCCACAGGGGAAGATCGGGGTGTCTTATTATGTGCACAAGTCAGACATGAAGCAACATAGTTTTTTACATCTTTTTTGTAACCAGGCCCTCAAAAGGAATGAGACAAAAATTCTTCTGTCTTCGTAGCCCCAAAATACCCTGAAAAGTAAGAGTCATGCGCCAGCCTGAGGAATTCTACCCGAGCAGATTCAGCTACATGGAGATGGTGGCCATAAGTCTAAAAGCCGTTCTTAAAAGGTGAATTTAATGTCCTTGGGAGGGTGGTTGCAAAATGGGTCATTATTGTAGCCGTCTTTAAGTATAGACAGAAACTCTTTGAAATTCGTGGCTCCTAGGAAGTTCTTTTGAGGCAGGATGGTACAATCAGGGTTGCTTTCCTGAAGGGGCTCAGACCAAGTCCATGATAAGGCATCTACATTTCCATTTTTTGACCCAGGTCGATATGAGATAACAAAGTTGAACCTGGAAACAAACAAAGCCCATCGTACTTGTCTAGAGGACAGCCTTTTGGCAGAACAGTTGAATTTCAGTTTTTATGATCAGTGAGCACAGTCACAGGGTGATTGGCAGGGCCGGTGCAAGGATTTTTGCCAACTCAGGCGAAGGTGCATTTTTCCGCCGCCCACGCGCGCGCATGCACACACACACCACTCCAACATCCCCATACAGCATACATTATATCTGTGCTGCATTAAGCTTGAGTGGTTCTGATGCTTAAAGTGATCGTTTAACTTATTTTTCTTTTACAGAGAAAGATAAACAAACTATTTGTGGTTTTGTAAAGTGCATTTTATCAACAGTTGTTCAATAAAATAATGTAAATGATAATACTAGCAGCTACACACACACACACACACTGGTGCGTCCCTACTTAATATAATCTATTGCTGGGACTTGTAGTCCTACACAGTTGGTGCTATTCTGCATCGCTTTATAAACATTATACAGCAATGCAAAATACCACCAGCTATATATGACTACAAGTCCCAGCAATACATAGAAAATGTAAATAATCATAACAGCTTTTTAGCCCCCCCCCCTCTACGCGCCCCCACACTGGCCTTACCTGACTCCTGCAGCAGGCGCAGCTGCTTCATCCTTGGCGGCCAGGGGGTGGGACTGAGTGGAGAGGATCCGTACTCTTCCAGCTAAGAATGTGAAGAATGTGCTGCCTGGCGGTACCTGTTGTGTCGGAGCCCGCCAGGCAGCCAATTGACAGGCGCAGCTTCCTCTCCTTCCCCGCACAGTCGCCCGTACATTCAGAGTGCGGAGGGGAAGGAGCGGCACTAACCGGAAGGGTGATACAGCGTGAGGAAGCTTCGTGCCCTCTGCTTCCTCTCTGGGCCCCTCCCCAACAGGCAGAACGCCATGGCCCGGTCACAATTGCGACCGCTGTGACCCTGGTAGTTCCGCCAGTGCTACCAATACCTGCTGCTTGGGACCAGGAGATAGTGACAGTGTGGGGATAGTGAGTTACAAAAAAAAAACACACTCCTTCCTCACCGCGCTCTGAATGTACGGGCGGCTGTGCGGGGAAGGAGAGGAAGCTGCGCCTGTCACTTGGCTGCCTGGCGGGCTCCGACACAACAGGGACCGCCAGGCAGCACATTCTTCACGCGTGGCAAAACTTTGCCAGCGTTGCATTCCACTGCAAATTCAAAAAATAGGGCTTGCCCTATTTTTTGCGTTTGCAGTTAAATGCAACGCTGGCAAAGTTTTGCCACGTGGTCGATCACACTGTGGGCGGGGGTGGAAGCGGTGCCATTGAATACAATGCATTGCCACGCCCCCTCTTGTCCCAAAACGCGGGGGGGAGTTTCACAGCGATCGCGGTGTGTTCCAGCAGCTACTGCTCTGGAGCGCACACGCTTTCGGTGTGAACAAGCCCTTACAATTCAGGAGGAGGCAGAAAGGAGAGAGACAAGAAAGACAAACATATAGACATGGTGCAGGCATCTTAGATCTTACAATTAGGAAGAGGCACAGTGGGCAAAGATGAAAAAAAAACACCAAACATATAGACATGGTGCAGGCATCTTACGATTTTATGATCAGGAAGAGGAGAGTGGGGTTTTTTTTTTCGCCATCTCTCCCCACTTTGCCTCCTCCTGATCATAATAAGTTGCCTACAGCATGTGTAACACATGGTTCAGGCAGCTTACGATCGGTAGGAAGCAGAGTGAGGAGAGATGAAAAAAAAACATATAATACACATTGTGCAGAGGCAGCATACAATCAGGAGGAGGCAGGGTTAACACTTACCTAAGCAGTCCAAGATGAGCACACTCCACAGGGGAGGGACACATTCAGAGATCCAGAATCCAGATGGCAGCAGTGCAATCACAGTGAATTGCGCACTGTACGGACACAGGCAGCATGTGACACAGGCAGCATGCTCAGCTGGCCAGACACCAGAGAGAAGCTATTGGTGGCGAAATGATGTAACCCTAGAACTGCATCTGGGTTCGTTCAAACTCACTTTTATTCAATTTTATGTAAATTCTGCCTCAGTCATTCAAGGATGATGGAAACATTCAAGGATGATGGCAACATGCTTGTGATGCTCCCACAGATTTTCTGAAAAGATAAGGATATCATCCAAATAGGCAATAGCATACTGGTCTAAAAGATCTTGCAGCACATTATTGATAAAATGTTAAAATGTTGCTGGGGCATTGCAAAGGCCTAATGGCATGACCAAAGACTTAAAATGTCCATAACTGGTCCTGAAAGCTGTTTTCTATTCATCTCCTTGACAAATGTGGAGGAGATTAATTGCACCCTGTAAGTCTAATTTTGTAAATATTTTAGTGGAACAGTGTCTCTCTAGTAGTACAGGAATTAAAGGGAGCGGAGAGCAGTTCTTAATACTGATTTTATTTAATTCCCTGAAGTCGATGCATGGTCTCATGGTAGATTCCTTCTTTTTACCAAAGAACAGGGGTGCCCCTGCAAGACTCATTGAGTGTCTAATGAAACCCTTCTTTAAATTCTCATCCAGAAACTCTCTAAGCACCTTTAACTCAGGCTCAGACAGGGGGTAAATGTGGCCAAAAGGTATTTCTGCCCCAGGTAGCAACTCTATGGGACAATCATAAGGGCGGTGAGGAGGCAGTTGATCAGCATTCTTCTTATCCTGGAATTCATTGTATTGTGAAGGCAACGTGTCATACTGCGGAGTAGATACCTCCTCAACATATGATTCTTTGATCAGAGGAGAATGTGATTGGCAACATTCTTTACAATATTCTTTACAATGAATGGAGGTGAAGGTTATAGACTGTGTCTCCTAGTTTATGGAAGGATTAGGAGTAGAAAACCAAGGGATGCCCAGAATAATGGGAAATTTGGGAGATGAAATCAGCTGAAAACTGATAGTCTCACTGTGGTAAGGCTCGATTGCAGTTTAAATAGAACAGTCTCTTGGATAATTGGCCCTGAAGACAAAGGTGAAGCACCCACAGTCTCCATATCAATAGGTGAAGATTTATTTCTCATTTGTACATCATTCAATGTTCCGTGTCTAGCATAGCAGAGTAAGGAATTTCATGACTTCCAAAGGTGAGTAGCATAGGAATGACAACATGAGATGGTTGAGAATACATTTTAATTTCTTCTTGAATTAATGGTAAGATGGACTGAGTGAAAGAGTGTATTATATTCTATTATTCTAAATGTTCAGACACTTTAACATCAGTTATGGCAATAGTTCACTTTAATTTATTTGGACAGTTAACTGCAATTCCTCACAGTAAAGACATAAGTTCTCTCTCCTCCTGAATGGAAATAGATATCCTTATTGCATCGATCTGCATAGGTTCAGGAGTATTGGAATATGGTTCTGTGCGGTTCTGTGTGAACTGACTAAAGGAAAAACGCAAGCCTGCAATACTTTTAAACATTCTTAGTCTTTCCTTCCTCCTCTCAGTCAGTCTCTGATCAATTTGAATATATTACTGGATAACGGTCTCAAAGTTATTAGGAGTATCTACTCTGGTGAGCTCATCCCAAATTTGTCCAGGAAGCCCCTAGTGGAACTGTCTTTTTTGTGCTGCTGGGTTCCAAGTGGTATCTGTGATCCAGCGTTGGAATTCAGCTGGATATTCAGCAACAGAGCGTCGCAAACTGTGTGCAGCGCTCACCCCCCAAGCAACTTCTGCATATATAGGTATTTCTGTCTTACCTCTGTAATGAACCACAGCACCACAGCACACCTTGTGAGGTTTTGCAAAAGCTTTACTAGACACATGATGTACTACTCAATAAATGCATGAACAGAAGAAACAAGGGAAAAGATTGGCAGAGAGGGGCGGCAGACACTGAATGGTTGGTAAGGTGGATGAGTGTGGCAGCAGCATTCATGATAGACCGAAGGGGGGGATAGCCTGTTTAGTGTTAGGCCAACAAGGAGGGAGTTAGGCTACATTCACACAGGAGCGGTTTTCCGCATGTATTTGGCCGTACAAATACAAGCAGAAGAGCTCTAAACAAAAAAACTATGCCATTTATTGTGCATTGCTCAGACTCTTGCTGCGGCCGTGCGATACACAGATGGTGCGCTAAAGTTTTGTTAGAACTTTATTGAAATGTCACAAGTGGAACAGTGGAGGCTCCCTGGTTCGTAACTTTTCCGGTACCTTCAAATCAAGCACTTCTTAGATTCTTCACTTCGGAGCAAAACAACTGCTCCTCTGACACTCACTCAATTCGAACCGAATTGCCTTAGGGAACCTCACTCCATGGGCCTTGTTTTTCTACTCTACGCAGAGCTTAACACACCCCATTCCTCAGCTAAGCCTGCTTAGCCTCCCAGTGGGAAGGTCATCTGGGCTCTTCGCTTGATTTAGAGGATTGGTCTTTTATTTGGGCTCAAGTCACTAGGAGCTCCTCTAATATACTAGCGTTGAAAAACTCGTATAAAGTTTTGATGCGATGGTACATAATGCCAGACAGGATAGCTAAATACTGCCCCACAGCCTCCCCTACCTGCTTCAGGGGTTGTGATGCTTGTGGTATTCTTTTTATTGTTTGGTGGACATGCCCCAAGGCTCAAAAACTGTGGATTAGGGTTTACAACCTGGTTCGCTCTTTATTGCATCTTTATTGATGGCCTGTCTAGACGGAAGGGTACTTTAGTCCATCATATTTTTTGGCTACTAGACAGACCATTGCTGAGTCCTGGAAGCAGCCTACATTACAATTTATGGAAGTCAAGCAGAGAGGCAGGGGCACCATGAGTAATGAGAAGTTGACAGCTATTCTTAATGAAAAACATGCTAAATTCCTTAAAATATGGTCACCGTGGATTGACTACCTTCAAGCAGGTGCTTTTGATCCTACCGGGCTTCATCTTTGACCCCTCCATATTGACACCCCCCACCCAGTGGTGAGTCTTTCTCCCCTTTTTTCTCTCCTCTTTTTTGTCCTTCTCTTTTGTGCTACCCTGCCTGACCTGCTGGTGGCTCTTTTTGCTTTTTCTTCTTGTAGTTTCCCTTATGTAATCTCCTTAGTAGTTTTTCTCCCCTTTTCTTTTTGTGGGATTGTATGCCAAACAGGGGAGAGATATGCTGGTGGGTGTAGAGCCTCCCCCGAAGGAGCCGCTGAATGCCCGGTTCATCTCTAGTCTGTCTAGGGTATAATCTTCAGCTGCCCACCCATTAGCATTAAGCACCCTTCTTCTAGTGCCCACAATAGCTGATGTCCACTCCAATAGTATAATGCAGAACAACTTTTATTGAACGTGTCTGTAAAAAATAAGTCAAGGCAATAGGACTTGCTGTATTTTTCTTAAAGACGTTTCACTGGTCATCCAACCGACTTTCTCAATTCAGAATGACTTGTACAAAAAATTATCTGGGAATAAATATGGTGAATGTTACTCCAATCCACATAATCTGTTAATCACAACCTGGCGTTGATTGCATTTGCACAATTGGAGTCATGGCAAATCCCTCCAGTATATGTAACCTATCCCAGCATGCACCACTGGTTGAGAGAAACCCAGTGATTGGTTGCTGTACTGTACATACACTACAGTGCTTCTCATTGGCTGGTTCACAATATGACAGAGTCACACTCCGCCCAGGGGGGTACAGGCAATGCCAGACACCTGGAATTAACCAGATAACTGCCACTATAATCCAGCCAGGCTGACTACAGCCCTGGCTATCACTAAATGTCTAGTAGCCACATCACAGAAGGTGATGGTGGCTACACTGGCTTATTGGTTGCATATGGATGTCTTCTTTTTATGAAGTTCTGATTATTGCCATGGCTCTCTATATTATGTATGTGCCACGCTTATATTTTTTTTTCTACTGGATGGGTGGGGTCTGTTAATACTCTAATAAATCTTTTGTAAAAGAAATGTCACAAGTGACATTTCATTCAGTTCTATGGGCACGGGGGGTGTGAGGTGGTTGTACCGCATTACATCCTGTTACGTTAAAAAAAAGTAAGGCGTACCTTACTTTTTTTCCAGCGCACATCACCGCGTTCCTACTGTAAGGCACTGGTGTAAATGCACACAATCCATGACAAGACACTAGCTTCACTGGAAACAATGTCCAGGGCAGCTTCAACGTAGATGTTGTGAATGGACCTTTAGAGTTACAGGGAGAGCAACAATGTTAGTCTACAAAAATATGAGTTAAAAAAAAATAAAACCAAGTTCAAACATGTACTGTACACCAAACAGAAAGGCTCTGAGCCAACACGGATACCACCAATTGTTGTTAAGACCACTGGAGATGTTTTATACAAAGCAAAGAACTGTGAAAGACCAAGTTATTAACATTGTTGGAGATATGTTGATCTAAGATGTTAAAATGCAAATTTTGTTAATCCAAAACCAGAAAATTACTCTGGCAAGGACTTAGTGCCTGCAGCCAACCAATGGGGTCAGTGGTACTTCCTAACAGGGAATGAACAGCTGTACATGATGGTCCTAGCAATAGTTATTCAATGTCCAAGTCATTTTAATGACTGCGTTCCCTACAAAGAAAGGTGTCATGTATTTATTACATCTCTTAATCAGTGTAGTTGGAAGCAATTCTCTAATGCTTTGTGGAACGGGGCTACTATCTTGCTATATGTTTCCTTGTTTGTCCCCTGCATTTTGTTTCAGTTCTGTTTTTATAAAGTTTTGTGGAAGCTGTCTACCTCCACTACGCACAGCTGCTATGCTCAGACTCCATATATAACATAGACTTTTGTAGCCTGCAACTAAAAAGAGTCTGGGGACCCTGGTACAAACTGATGTGTTTGTGGATGAGTTTGGAAACACCTGTTAAAATTAAGTTTAATTAAGGTTAACAAAAGCCTGTGCCATGTACATGGAACCTAAATGCACATATAATGATGTCACATTGGCCAGCATTGTAGACTTGTCATGTTGTATCTTTGATAAAGGTATCACGATAATGATGGTGAAACTGAAGATACGCGTTAGGCTGAAACATGTGTGCAGAATATCTTTGGGACCAGATGTGTTATGAGGCAGGTTTTTAGTAAATTAAATGTTTATGCAGAAGTCTGTTGCAGAGTAAGGATAAAGTAGGGTGAGCATACTGAGCGAGGGGGCAGTGGAGGTGGGGAGAGATAATGATGTAGACTTATACAGTTTCTGAGTGGGAGCTCTCTGGAAAACAATTTTTTCCTCACAGTTATTGGGATAATTGCTTGCAGAAAGCTCAGTCTCTAGTTTTGATCACCGTATGCTCAGAGTGAATAATAAAAGATTTTCCAAAATGTTTCCTTAAAGGGGAATTCTAGCTTATATACAGTGACTTTCAAAGTGTAAAAACATCTGAGCTCTAATGAATAATCTGTTACCCAAATAAAGCTTTAATGAGATACAAGATGCACTACACACCAGGGAATCATGTATATTTTTAGAAACAGCCTTTGATGCATCAAGGATCACTGTACTTTCCCAAAACTGCAGTAGGCAAACTACCAAACACTAAATATAACGTTGTAGCATTTTAAACCATTGCATAACCAGATTTCATTGATGGTACATACCCAGAACAAGATTAGTAGCATCAATATGCATCAATTCATTTGACAATAATTGAGCTACAAATTGCAGGTACCTGCTGTTTAAAGCTGAACACAGTGCATGCTAATATACATCAATTAATGCAGTTATGCTTGAAAGTAATTATAAATGCTTCACACCACACCCAGATCATCTCCAGACCTGACCAGATTGTTTCCGGACCCAAAATGCATCCTAATGTATCCCTATGGTATTTCTGGCTTCTGTTCACACTAGTGCAGTCCGTTCCAGACCAGACCAGAAAACACTGCATGTCTCATTTTGTCTGGTCTGGAATGCACTGCAACGCATAAAAAATGCATACAAACACATTCAAACACACTGGAACCTGAAAGCCAATTTTGAGCTGAAAAAAAGCAAAAAAAAAAACTTGTAACGCAGCAAAATAGCGGTAAAATTGCTGGTTCCGATCTATTCTTGAAATAGTGTGAACCTGGCCTTAAAAGCAACTTGATTAAGTACTTGGATTCGTCCTTATGTTAGCCCCTGCACAGCAGCACTCGCACAGAGAGATCACACTCTATAGTGCACATGTGCTGACAGTGAACATGCTGAGCGAGCAGGGGGTTGACTTTGTCACTATGCTTCTGCTTGCTTATTGTATAGTCAGTAGGCTATAGTGTGCTCTTTAGCAAGCTGTGCTGATATGGTTGATGATGGGTATGATAGCAACTCACTGTCCCAAGTGCAGGCTGAGAATAGAGAGGTAGAACGGTGCAGAGTCAACTAAATTATAATTCTCTTTACAGGTAAAACAGTTTACATATATGTATTTCAACTGCCTATGCAGCTGCTTGCTTGGCATTTGGCTTTAAGTATTTTTTTGTAATACTAATTTCACACTATGATTTGTAACAAATATACTTTTATGTGATGCTTTTGTGAATAGCCGTACAGCACCCCCTCGGTTCTCCTGAACCGAAGGGGTCCTGGTCCCGAAGCTAGCAGAAGGATCGGCCGAAGCTACGGCCAGATCCTTCGGCAGCTTTGTGAATAGACCCCTAAGTCTTATTGGCCCACTGTAATTTTGGATTTAGGGGTGGTAAATGAAGGCAGTTTGCATTTGGTTCTGACCCTTGCCAAGCCAAAATAGTCCAGTTCGTATCTGTGAAGTCAGGGAGCTGGGGTGGGGAATGCAGATCCCCAAATACCTGTCCCTGTGTGTTAAATTGCTTTACTTGATGGGCCCCTACCAGAAAAATTATTTGAAAGCTGGCGGAGCACTACTACAGCAATATAATTCACAGGATGCTCTTCTGTATCCAGTGCCTGTGTGAATCCAGACAATCTTGTCCTGCGCTTTGAGACCCAGATGAGACCAATCCCGATCTTAACGTTTTTCTCCTCTAGCGACTTTTCTCTAGTCTCATCTGAAGGAAGGAAGATCACAGCTTCAAATAGTGTGAGGAAGGAGTTTTACCCTATAAGAAGCGCTTTGAGACCCAAGGGTCTGAACACGGAGGTGAGAGGCTTATTTATCAGAGCACTGGTGTTTTTTATGAGCACTTCAGCAAAAAATACACACAAGAAATTACAAGAGTGGGCAGAGTGACGCACAAAGAAAGACAAGACAACAGTTTTTTTGTTGTGTTTTTTTTTTTAGGAGGATCTTGGGATATTCTGTTACTCTGCATAGCCATATGATCTTGACTTATATCAGTTGGACATACTGGTTAGCTTTGATGCTAGGAATTATGCGTCTAAAGTTATTACAATGGGCGCATAGGTATAAAGTCTTGTCACTGAAATACAAATTATGCATTTATTAGAAAACAATGTCCTTGGGATTCTAGAATTCACATAACTCCCTAGAGGGAAGCCAGGACTCATGTGTGAACAATTAATTACGCTCCTTGTCTGGATTGCCAGGGGAACAGAGTTTCATATACAAGCAGATCTTAGTGTAAATGTCATTGTGCAGAAAATGTTTCCATTTATACCTGCGGAATACAAAAGCATTTTTGTTTGCTCTTCCTTGTTGTATTGGCATCTGTGAAATGTGTTTCCTACAAATAGTTGTTATTATTATGAAGAAACATGTATACATACATAAAAGTACTGCTTTTATCATTTGGGAATTTTTAGTAGCTGACTTTACATTGCATTTTTGCTTACTAGAAACAAGGCCTATATTTGTGGAAAAACCTCTCTGACAAGGGCAGCAAAATGTCACAACATATCCTAAAATATTGATCCCAATGTTCCAAGGCTGCTGGGGTAAAAAAAAAAAAATCACAATTTAAAAAAAAAAAAAGAAAAACTGCAGGAAAAGTATTCTGGGGGACCACAGGATGACAGAAAACCTGAGACCTATGTATGTGTTGCCACAAATACACATAATGTGATAACCATTAGCACCAAGAAAGGGTTAATACTCCATACTTTTGGGTGGTTACAGATGGATAAAAAAAAACAAGCCATAGTGATTAATGTCTACATTTGGTGCCCTCTCCTGGTGTGAGGTGGGAATATTTATTCCAAATAAGATTTTAGCTGCTACTGCAGCACCAGAATTACACTATGAAGTAAGATACTGCTGTGCAGAACAGTATAACCTAGCTGTTCTGGGATGCTGTGTGAATAAAGTAAACTGTAAATGTTTCCATCATATTACTACTAAAAGCTTTTGTAACCTAAGCAAGCTTATTTAATACTACAGTATAGAAATTAAAGTGTATGTAAACCCAAAAGCAAAAATGCAATATATTTCAGCTTACCAATCCTTAGAAGTGGCGGCTGCATTCGTTTTCTTTTTTTTAGGCTTTTTTTCCTTTAATCCAGCCAGTAAGTGTGTTCCTTTTCCATTTCCCATAACAGACCAAGCTGCCCAGCAAGAGTGGCAGAAAAGGGGATGAGACAAACCATTTAACACTGACAGGGGTGCTTACAATGGTCAGCTTTTATTCATTTATGTAAAGCCTTTATCCAATAAGGGCTGTAAAAACTGTTGCTTTAAAAGTGTTAGCTGGAGTTCATCTTTGTTAGTCAATTTCATCTAAGACTTACCATACACAGCTCTGTTTTTCTCGTTCAACCCGTGGGCTCAGCAAGAAAAATAGAGCAGATTCCCTAAACAATACTACAAGTGTGTCTTTCAAGGATTCTCCGCTGTTTGCATTGTATTCTGAAAGCTGAAACTGCTGGTCTGCAGTTAGAGACTGCTTCAAAACGGATTCACATTTTAGCAGACAGAGTGAAGGATTTGGAAAACCGCCTGCAGAGGAACAATATACTTATTATTGGAGTGCCCGAGACTTATAGTCGGGCCCTGTTTCCTACTATATGTGCAGGTAATATTCCAAATTTGTTGGGTCATACAACGCCATGCAGAGTAGAAGGGGTGCATAGAGTAGGCAGATTTAGATTCGTAGTAGCCCAAGACCGGTGATTGTAAATATTTGGAGTATACTGAGAGGTCCTCTATTCTACAAGCTTTTCGTATACAACGGGAACTCTGTTTGGATGGTCAAAGGCTTTTGATTTTTGCTGACTATTCCACTGAGGTATCTAGGAAGTGAAATACATTTCAGAGATTAGGCAGCTTGTTGACACAAAAAGAGTTAAAATGTACACTCACCTTATCCAGCAACTTTAAGGTTTTAGTCTAAAGACAGAACACAGCAAGTGTTTAGAGACTGTTGTGGAAATTTTATTAGGATGTTTTTAGTGTATTGTAATATTTTGTCATTATGTCTCTCCGTGTCAGGGTTTGCTGCGTCACGCCCAATTCGAGCGTGACCCGGTTTAAATCCCCATTAAGAGTAAACCATTGGAGTAGATATCTTATGCGTGGCGGAGCAGTGTCTTATTTGCGAATGTATGGACGCCGGCTGGGGCCCCCGTGCAATGCATGGATTTATTGGCTTGCGTGGATGCATTTGTTTTGAACGCAGTATATGAAAGGAACATGCGTTTGTTATCTCTAGTGCGCCTGATCAACCGCTGGAGATAATATAACGTTGTCCCTGTAAATAAGCATGCATGAGAATCATAGTAACGTTATTGGGCATTGCTCACTGAGCAATGCTGGATAAAGTTCACTCCGGTGGTAATAGATTATTGTATTAATGTGTTTTGTTGACTGGCTATGTATTGAGGAAGTGATGTTGGTTGTTAACATCACTTCCTGGTTTGCTGGTTGTTGAAATCATTTGCTGGTTGTTGACATCACTTCCTGTTTGAAATCACTTCCTAGTTTGCTGTGTGAATTATCACTTCCTGTCTGACATCACTTCCGGTTGAGCAGACATAAAACAATAAACACATACCTGTGCTGGCTCTAAGCATGGAACTCGCAAGCAAGCAACACCTGTCTCCTGTGTCCTAACTCTACATGAGTATATAGAGGTACCTCCGGTCCTTGCACAAAAGATAGTAATACAACTGTGCTTTTAAGCACGGGGGAAATTCTTTGTGTTTGGCATACTTTGGCGCAGTTTAATGCGGCATGGATTTGTGCGTTGAACCAAGTGCAGACAGAGTGAAGGATTTGGAAAACCGCCTGCAGAGGAACAATATACTTATTATTGGAGTGCCCGAGACTTATAGTCGGGCCCTGTTTCCTACTATATGTGCAGGTAATATTCCAAATTTGTTGGGTCATACAACGCCATGCAGAGTAGAAGGGGTGCATAGAGTAGGCAGATTTAGATTCGTAGTAGCCCAAGACCGGTGATTGTAAATATTTGGAGTATACTGAGAGGTCCTCTATTCTACAAGCTTTTCGTATACAACGGGAACTCTGTTTGGATGGTCAAAGGCTTTTGATTTTTGCTGACTATTCCACTGAGGTATCTAGGAAGTGAAATACATTTCAGAGATTAGGCAGCTTGTTGACACAAAAAGAGTTAAAATGTACACTCACCTTATCCAGCAACTTTAAGGTTTTAGTCTAAAGACAGAACACAGCAAGTGTTTAGAGACTGTTGTGGAAATTTTATTAGGATGTTTTTAGTGTATTGTAATATTTTGTCATTATGTCTCTCCGTGTCAGGGTTTGCTGCGTCACGCCCAATTCGAGCGTGACCCGGTTTAAATCCCCATTAAGAGTAAACCATTGGAGTAGATATCTTATGCGTGGCGGAGCAGTGTCTTATTTGCGAATGTATGGACGCCGGCTGGGGCCCCCGTGCAATGCATGGATTTATTGGCTTGCGTGGATGCATTTGTTTTGAACGCAGTATATGAAAGGAACATGCGTTTGTTATCTCTAGTGCGCCTGATCAACCGCTGGAGATAATATAACGTTGTCCCTGTAAATAAGCATGCATGAGAATCATAGTAACGTTATTGGGCATTGCTCACTGAGCAATGCTGGATAAAGTTCACTCCGGTGGTAATAGATTATTGTATTAATGTGTTTTGTTGACTGGCTATGTATTGAGGAAGTGATGTTGGTTGTTAACATCACTTCCTGGTTTGCTGGTTGTTGAAATCATTTGCTGGTTGTTGACATCACTTCCTGTTTGAAATCACTTCCTAGTTTGCTGTGTGAATTATCACTTCCTGTCTGACATCACTTCCGGTTGAGCAGACATAAAACAATAAACACATACCTGTGCTGGCTCTAAGCATGGAACTCGCAAGCAAGCAACACCTGTCTCCTGTGTCCTAACTCTACATGAGTATATAGAGGTACCTCCGGTCCTTGCACAAAAGAGCGTAATACAACTGTGCTTTTAAGCACGGGGGAAATTCTTTGTGTTTGGCATACTTTGGCGCAGTTTAATGCGGCATGGATTTGTGCGTTGAACCAAGCGAAATTCCATAACAAGACTCATCAGTTGCAAGGAAATTCCTGCAAGGTGGGATGGACTCGGATCAAAGATCATTAGAATCAGCTCATAACTCTCCACCAAATTTTCCTGAACGTATATGATCCCTCTGTAGAAGGGTATAGTTAATGATGAACAATGTTTCTACATTTGATGTCAAGTTTAAATGTGGAAATATAGTATGGTGTCAGAAAATATGAGAAAAGTATAAACAAGGGGTTGTATAGGTATCATGATGAAGAGATTATAAGGGGGAGAAATTAATGAAAAGGAAGATGAACAGTTGACACAAAGAGTTGAAGTTAGGATGTATACGTAGGGATTAGAAAATAATAATGAAAAAAAATATTTCCCAGGGCATGCAGAGCTAAGAGAAGGTCTTGGTGTATGTTGTTTCGAGAAAAAAGGGACGGTTTTAAAATGGAAGGAGATGTGTTGATAATCTTGGGGTCTTTAGTGTTGTTTTGGAGTAGTGTGGTGTTTGTATATGAGGTAGTCAGGTGTAAAAATGGGAGATATCCTCGAAGGAAGTTGGAGGATAAAGTTGGGATGGTTGGTTGGTTTGTTTTTTTTTTTTTTGGCTTTATCCCAATATGCTAAGTTACCATAGATAGCCTTATATTAGCGTGAAAATATGATAATTATATTGTGGAATGTTAATGGATTACATTCACCCGCTAAGAGACATACAGTATGGTTTGTTGCCACTTGAAAAGGCTTAACCCTAATATTATGCTATTACAAGTGCCTGATTTGTCACAAGCAGGTACATTCAGAATGAAAAAATTCTGGATGGGGGAGGTGTATGGGACACCAGCAGTGGGGAAGAGGGGAGGAGTGATGATTCTCCTTCACACATCTCTACTAGTTTTTAAAGCTGAAGTGGAGTGCATGGAAGATGGGCACAGATTGCATCTTAATCTTATGATTTATTCAAAGCAGTACTCTATATACAATATTTATTTTCCCACTAATCCAGAGCAATTATATTTTCAAGAGGTTTTTTCATGGATTGCTAAAGACACAGCAGAATGTAAAACAGTGGGAGGAGATTCCAATTCAGTAATGACTTTAGATCAGGATAGGAGTCTGGTCTCTATGGATGATGGGGGAAGGAGACAGAAATCTTCAATGACATTGGGGACTCTATTAGCGGAGATGGTAGATTCTTTACATTGGAACGATATTTGGAGACTGCATAATCCAGTAGAAAGAGACTTTATCTACTTCTCCCAAGCTCCTTCCTCTTGATAGACTATCAAGGGTATTCACTAAAGGGTGAAGAGTTTGGAGAAGGTAGGAGAAGTGAACAAAGTAGCTGATTTGGAAAAATTCTCCAATTCAGCTCACTTTCCAGTTCAGCTATTTTGTCCTTGATTATTCCTTTCTCCTGCCTTCTCCAAACTCTTCACCCTTTTGTGAATAACCCTGTATATTTATCAAATAACAAGCAAGGCTCCCCTAAATACAAAATCCCATAAGATGGAGCTGTCTATAATAGAAAAACAGGCAGTACAATGTATCAACAATTTATCAAACGTCCCTCTGAAGAAGCCCCTGTGTGTATACGGGGGAAACGCGTTAGGGATAACGTGTATCTAGTCCTCCTTGTATGCCCACGATTTACCTCCTCGGCAGCGCTGGCTGTTTGAAGTCCTTTTTGGAGTTTTCTCACTATAAGCAAATCAAGCTACAGCATAGAAGTGGTGGACTCGGATACCTGCGCCCAATTGTCCATTGGAGGACATTTACTCGCTGTGAGAGCCTGCTGTGTGAACCCACGGATAGATCCCCAGCCGGCGATGTGTTTAATATACCGGCTGTGACAACACTGACAGATTTTCAACCTGCCACGCAAGTGATATCTGATTCATGGATTTCCATCTATCTGTGCCTTCAAGTGCACCCGCATGTGTGGAATAAAATCTTTAAACCTCATCCAGCAACATAGATTGTGGATCACCCTGCAGGTGGATGTCAGTGTGGAGACCTTGCAGCACCTTTCCATCTTGGTCATATCACCACAATTGATTGAAACAGATTTCAGAGTCTGGATCGTGTGGACACAGCGGACACAGCTTCAATACTACTCCCTGCAGGGACTGCCTAACCATCCAAATACACTGTACAGTGAGTAACTCTTCATTTGATACATATGTATCTGCTTTTTCTATACAGCGCTTGTGCTTAAAGTTAGTTTTTTGACCACTTGGTCGAAATATATTTTCAACTGCACCTTTTTTTCACTCGGGCCATACTAAGGAGGACTTGCCTTTTATTGATTTTAAATGTCTTTGTCAGTTGGTGG
>NW_017306962.1:70233-77253 GCF_000935625.1 Nanorana parkeri | reverse complement strand
CAGCCGGCGATGTGTTTAATATACCGGCTGTGACAACACTGACAGATTTTCAACCTGCCACGCAAGTGATATCTGATTCATGGATTTCCATCTATCTGTGCCTTCAAGTGCACCCGCATGTGTGGAATAAAATCTTTAAACCTCATCCAGCAACATAGATTGTGGATCACCCTGCAGGTGCATGTCAGTGTGGAGACCTTGCAGCACCTTTCCATCTTGGTCATATCACCACAATTGATTGAAACAGATTTCAGAGTCTGGATCGTGTGGACACAGCGGACACAGCTTCAATACTACTCCCTGCAGGGACTGCCTAACCATCCAAATACACTGTACAGTGAGTAACTCTTCATTTGATACATATGTATCTGCTTTTTCTATACAGCGCTTGTGCTTAAAGTTAGTTTTTTGACCACTTGGTCGAAATATATTTTCAACTGCACCTTTTTTTCACTCGGGCCATACTAAGGAGGACTTGCCTTTTATTGATTTTAAATGTCTTTGTCAGTTGGTGGTTTTTTGATGCGATTTTGTTTTATGTTGTTTTCTATTTCTTTATTTTCATTAAATTTTTGATACATTGTACTGCCTGTTTTTCTATTATAGACAGCTCCATCTTATGGGATTTCGTATTTAGGGGAGCCTTGCTTGTTATTTGATAGATTATTGAAACCCAGGAGACCTGTCTTTACCACTCGCTACTATATACGTGACTCCCTTTCCTCTTATTTTGCTGAACCCTGTATATTTCTTTATCAATTTGATATCAAGAACAACTAGATCTGATATTTATCAGTTAGTGATTTCTGAGCATGCACCTATTACAGTGGTCCATAGAGATGAAGTTCCAAGGGGAGAAGCCTGTCTTCAGAGGGTTCCCTCTCAGTCACGTCAGGATAAGTCATGTTTGACGCATGTTCGACTGACTGAAGGTAGCCGATGTACGGCTGATTTTAGCCGATGTACGAAATCGGCCGTACAAGGCTGAAGTGATTAGCCGAACAGAGTTTGGCTCACTTCACTTCGGCTTGGTTATTCACTCGGTTGCCTTAGGCAGCTAAGTGAATAACCCCCTATGCCCTTACTTATTTCTCAAGCTCAAGCAGGATTTATTATGGGTAGATCTGCGGTATCAAATATACGCAAGGTGTTAGTTCTATTGTCATTGGATGTGGAAAAGGAATTTGCCAATATTCAAATACGTTGGCTATTTTTGGTATTGCAGAAGATGGGATTTGTACGGAATATTATTTTGTACTTGCAAAAAATGTACCTGGCACCTACGGCACAGGTATATACTCCAGGATTTATTTCCTCTTCGTTCCCTCTGATGAAGGGAACACGGCAGGGCTGCCCATTATCTCCTTTGCTGCTTAACTTGGCTTTGGAACCTCTGTCTCGGTATTTTCAAAACACGGCTGATTTCCAAGGTATCATGATTAATAATAATCCTCTTCAAATATCCCTATTTGCGGGCGATATTCTTTTGTATCTATTGGATCCCATTAGGGAGTTGCCATATATACAATCCATATTTAATAAATTTAGCACATTTTCGGGTTTAGCAATAAACGTCCATAAAAGTGAGCTCCTCCCATTAACTAATAAAAATTGCGTGTGGTGGAGAAATACTTATATACTGTATATAAGATTGTAAGCGATCCTCGATATGCATTTTAAAAAATGAGTTTAGACAAGATATTAGGTTATCCCGGGAAGTCTATATTGTAGATATACCCGTTGCTGAGGGCACACAGATTTCTGCATTTAGAAGGATCAAACCTTAAGATCTGGGTAAGGGATATACCATCTGAGGCTATAGTAGAGAAGTTAATTAAAGGATACAGATTTATATGTAAATTATTGTCAATGAGTGGTGGAGGGAACACAGTTTAAATCGATATATAGGGCATACATGTCATTCCATTGGCGGAGGCGGATTATAAACGAGCCTGTAGGATTGAAATCGATGCCCAAAATATGGGGAAATTGCAGCATCTTCATACCACTGTTTATGGGTATGTCCTAAGATAGCGGATTTCTGAGAGCAGGAAGTGGCTTTTATTTGGAAGGTGACAGGCATTCAGCTCCCAAGAGACACGCAATTGTTGTTATTTCGTTTTTGTGAAAAAAATATATTAAAGCTTGTGGATACATATATGTTTAATGGCGGCAAGGAGGTGCATAATGAGGGAATGGATGGGAGCCAGTCCACAAAAGATGAACATGCTGCTTGGGACTATGAGACACCTCTTGAGTTTAGAGAAATTGGATGCTGAGTTACATATGGATCAAGAGAATCAGGTCAAACAATTGTTTAAGAGATGGCAACCATATATAGAAAAGGTTTTATCCATGCAAGAAAGGCAGGAGATGAATTTTTTTTTAAATATTAAAATATTGTTGGGAGCAACTGATAGTTTGGCTAGTTATGCAGTGATCATTGGTATGGAGTCTTATAAATATATAAATGAGGTTTAACGAACACCCTATGGATCAGGATATAATGGGTTTCGCAATAAGAGTTTAGGGAAATTTTTAGTTTGTAATTTTTCTCTCCACTCTTCCTTCTGCAAGGGGTCTAGCCAACCCCATCCTTTCCGCCTCCCCTCCCCCATTTTTTTTTCTAATTAGTGTGCTATGAGTTTGATAATGGGTAATGAATGTAGGTATACTATGGGTGTCAATGTTAAATTGTGTTAATGTAATTTATGTTGTAAATGGTCTATTATATGCTGTGAGTTTATAGGAAAATGAAAAAAGAACATTTGTTTATTTAAAAAAAACAGTTGCAGCCCCCATATGCATCTTATGATGGGTTTACTTTAAAGCAAAAATGTAATTATAAAAATGACTATAAACTAAAGCATTGCAAAGCAGGCACCACAAGATGGCTTTTTAATTTCTGGAAGGACTTTCATCAATTCTGTTGCACAGCAGGACGAAAAACCCTCCATAGTATTCCTTAAGCCTCTTGAACGGAATATGCAAATAACTTTCTAAAGGGTTGCCTGAAGAAGGGACCCTGTGAGGCCCCAGAAACATCTGCTATTTGACCCATGTGACACAGTTTTCACAATAAATAATTGAAACAAATTTATTGGAGTGCTGGTAAGGTCTTTGTTCGTCATCTTTATTCTGCACGGCACCATGCATTGCAGTTATTACAAAAAACATCTATATCAGTGGTGGTCAAAATAGGGGGCCAATATGTCCATTAGTTTTCATAAATGTGTTTTGCAGCAGGCAACACATCCACACTGCAGCATACAATAATACACATGCTGTGTGTTGTTCTGAGCTGCATTACCTTAAGTGTTAAGGTAAATCTGTTCAAATTCTGTCCTTCTGGCTTTGTCAGGGATGCCTTCAAATTTTTGCACAGTATCATGCATTTCCATTTTGCAGACAACCCGGCCACCAGCACCATAGAAATACATGATGCTTATCTAGGATGGTCTGCATCTAGGACCTCCCCAGCATTCAGAAGAGGGTAGAAGTTCACCTATGTCCAGACCTGCTCCAGCTCCCACCCTCTGCCATGCTGCTGCAGCCACACAGTGCTGGATACTTTACAACTCTAAGATAGGACTCTAATGTGAAGGGTGGATTGAGGACTCTGATGTGAAGGGGGAATCCTGATGTGAAGGGGGGGGGGGGGGGTTCACATTTGGACAGGTTGACGGAGGGGGGGGGGGGTTTCTGATGTGAAGGGGGCTCCTTACTTGAACTCTAATGTGAAAGGGTGGACTCTGATGAGAAGGGGAATCCTGATGAGAAGAAGGGCTTCTGATATGAAAGGGGTGCATTTTGATGAGAAAGGGGAACTCCACATTTGTTTGTTTTTATTTTAGTGGGGGTTCCCCTTTAAAATTCATAACAGACCCCTATGTAGAATGAGGGTCTGATGTAGATTTTGGGGGGGAACCATGCATACTCTTTTACATTTACAGTTTTTACATTTTAGACTGGGGTGCCTCAAGATTTTGCATACTTTTACAGGGTGTCGTAAGTGAAAAAAGGTTGAGAAATACTAATCTAACACACTTGGAAGTGTGCCGGATGCTGAAGATTCTTCAACAATCTTAGCTGTTTAAGAGAGCAAAGAACAGTTGCGCAGGACAGGTAAGTAAAACTTATTTTATTTGTAGAAAACACCTGTTTTTACATGTTAAAATACATTGTAGCAACAGAGTTGTTTTAATGTCAGACAGAGCTGCAACAAATAAACCTGAAATTTAAAAAGCTGGTGCCAAATTCACAAAACAAGAGTGGTCTAGTATTTGTTATATCATGAAATAAATGTGGGAAATAAAATTATTTGCAAAGTACACTGAAATTGAATGCAACTTAAAGACCTTTAGGACTAATTTTCCCTAATTTCGGGTTGCTGAACAGTGCAGTTGGGGGAACCAAGGGAGGATCCGTATGTGCAGTTGGCAGTTTTGGCCAATAAAATGAACCTGTTGCTTTGTCCTGCATATACAAACCACAGGTTCCCTTTAACAAATATTTATGAGTGAACATTACACATCTGTGAATTTGGTTTTTGACCTAAAACTGAACTTTCATACATCTTAAACTATCAACTCTAATTCATAATCCATAATCTCTATGGTAATGGTGTTACCTTCATAAAAAGTGGTTACACTAATGTATGACAAGACACTAATCAGTTAAACTCCAAACACATCTAATTTACAAGGTTTCAAAACACTAGACACATTGGACCGCCAAAGAAGAACATACCACAGAAATATAGCCTATTATCTGACAAATTGTAGATAATATGCTGGTGGCCGTATTTTGAAACCTTGCCATATAGAAATATAGATGTGTTTATGATAGTTGGCATTAAGGGTGTAGCCTATGAGCATAAATACTCCAGCACACCTTCTACCAACGCCTCATACACTGGAAACGCTGAGCTTTCATTTTTACCATCGGAATGGCAAAGGATACTATGGCCCCATTCACAGACGAATCGGCCTGCACGTACAACTCCGTGCTGCGTGCGGGGCCGTACCAAGCAGCTGCCGGGAAGGACAGGTGATGCGTGTGATTAGTACACAGCCCCCGTCCTTCTCTATGGGGCTACGCGGCCGTACTCCCCCCTACGCTCACCTCAACTGCAGGTCCGTAGGGGTGCGGGTTTTCTGGCCGGGATGCATACAGGATCCATTCCGGCGGCGTATGAATACGCTCATCCAAACCCCTACGGACGTGCAGGGCGGGCCAGCGTAGGGGGACATACGGCTGCATAGTCCCATAGAGAAGGACAGGGGCTGCGTACTAATCACGCGCAGCACCTGTCCTTCCCGACAGCTGCTTGGTACGGCCCCGCATGCAGCATGGAGCTGTACGTGCAGGCCGATTTGTATGTGAATGGGGCCTAAAAGTCATTTTAAGAGGACCAGTGATACTTGCTCATCAGAGTGGACTTATTAGTGATCTAAACTCAAACTCTGCACTGAACCAAAGAACAACCAGACTCGACTTAAATATTTTTTTACTTGTAACACCTTTTATTTTGCTGTTACTTTTGTCTGTTGAGGAATATATGTTCTGTAAATATTTACTGTGCTGTTTTCCTTTTGTTTGCATTAAAACAATATTTTTAAATTGTAAAGCTGAATTTTTCGAACTAGATATCAAGAACTTTAGTGTAACCATAGTGTAAACTTTTTTATACTTCTCTCTGGGCATAACAGCAAGGGATAAGGACATATTTAAAGGCCAGATTTGCAACACCAGATGCTGTAAATAGTGTGTGTTTACCTGTGGTGGCAGCTACCATGCGTGTAAAGGGTTAACTTCTCAGTTAGGGCTCGTTCACACCAGATGCAGTGCGTTCCAGCCCGATTCTAGCCAGAACGCACTGCATCGTGGCCGGCTCACTTTTTGTGGGGCAGGAGGGGGCGTGGCGGTCCATTGAAGTGAATGGTACTGTAGCCACACCCTCCGGCCTCAATGCGATAGGCTGCACGGGACCGAAAGGCACATTATGCCTGCAGTCCGGTGCGATCAAAATGATGCAAGCACTATTTTGATCAGGCCGCAGGCATAGTGTGGCTACGGTGCCATTCACTTCAATGGGCCACCACGCCCCCTCCTGCCCCACAAAAAAAGTGAGCCGGCCGCAATGCGATGCACTGCGTTCTGGCCAGAATCGGGCCAGGATGCACTGCATCTGGTGTGTACGATCCCTTAACCTGCCCCAGTGACAATCACTCTCTGTGTGCTGGTGCTTTGATTGTTGTCTCGAGCTGGAAAATCTCTGTGCAGGGTAAAACTGAATGCATAATCATCACAGTTCTCATATGTCTTGGAGACCCTAAAAGCAAGATCTCCGCTTCATAGTCTTTTCCTCGCTCTATGTCCACCTGGGAGTTTTGCGCATTTCCACCTGTATGTTTTTCATCATCTCCCAACGCATTATCCATAATTTAAAATTTATTTTTAAAAATCGAACAGGGCGAGTGTAAAAGTGTGCAGATCCTAAAAACACAAGTCCACAAAAGATTAAATAAATTGATGGTTTAGCTTTCCAACATCTATCAAAAACTGACCAAAAAGTTAGCTTACTTTCAGTATTTTCAATCAATGTTTCCAGGATTTCTTCTTTGATCAGTTTGCAATATGTAGATTACCATAAATAAATATACCACGCTCTACACCTGATAAATTGCTTAAGGTGGAAATAAAATGCCCAAAAGTGAAACCTTGTGTATCAACAAAATTGATCAAATTTACAAAATAAATAGTATCCCATTGATCACTAAAGCCCAGGCTTCAATTATTATTTCCGTCCCAGGTTCCAATACATACAAGTAAAAGTAAGTTCTGAATGTGATGATCCATGTGCCTCAGCAAATTCAGAGTTTTCACCATGCCTTCACAACTGCTACCATCACAGAAGCACTCTCCTCGTGTTGACACCAGTGGCGGATCCCCCGATTAGTGCCGCTCCTGTCCCGACTCTTGCCTCCACGGCAAGCGAGCCACTCGCAGTCTCTAGTG
>NW_017306962.1:66089-70185 GCF_000935625.1 Nanorana parkeri | reverse complement strand
TCTTTGCAGAGGACAAAGCATCCCTCTGTCTCCCATATCTAAAAAAATGTAAGCTTTTTGTAATATATGTTGGAATGCCCTGAGTCTGACTAAATACTGCACTGCCCACCAGAGAGCCATCCTGAGACCCTGGAGATACGAGGCTGTGATCCTGAAGCAACACAGAGTATGTAGCTTCATATCTTTCTGCATTACTGTATAATGTGTTGCTGGGATCTGTAGTCCTCTATAGTTGGTGCTGTATAATGTGTTGCTGGGATTTGTAGTCCTTTATAGTTGGTGGTATTCCGCATTGGTGTAAATAGCATTGCTGGGATTTGTAGTCCTCTATAGTCGGTGGTATTCTTCATTGCTGTATAATGTTTTGCTTGGATTTGTAGACTTCTATAGCTAGTGATATTATTCTGCATTGTTGTATAATATATTGCTGGGATTTGTAGTCCTCTATAGCTGATGCTATATTGCATTGTTGTGTAATCAGGGGTGTGTTCTTTTTTTTTTTTTTTTTAAACGACTTGTCCAAGGGATAAAGTGGGGGCCGAATCTACTTGCCCTTCATGACAATCTACTTGTCCCAATACAAAAAAATAGTTTTAATCAAAACTAGGGATGCATCAATGCCAGTATTTCGGTATCAAGTGCGAGTACCGATATTTTGCTTTTGGTACTCGCCGATACTGAATAAGAATACCGGTGCTTCCACTGGCATTGAGCAGGCTTCCCGGGTAATCGGGAAGCCGGCAGCGGGTAATGACATGCCGCCCGGCTTCCTGATTGCCAGGGAAGCCGGCTGCATGTTGTTTGGCCGGCTTAATTGTTATATATTAATGTTAATTTGTCATCATTTAATAATAATACATCTAAGCACAGTATTTATCTCTAGTATCTTGTTAGTAACAAGATAACATTTAAGAGAACACTGGAGAGAATAGGTATATAAATGTAACCATTGCTATACCCGTAGTAGCAATGGTTACATTTAAATGCTTACTGCCTTCAGAGTTCTCTTGAATTGTAACATTGTATCTCTTTACTATCATGTATTTTTTTCCCTATGATCTTCAGATCCATCTAGTGATCATAATTCAGCATTTCCCATTAATTCTGTTCTGTATTAACATACCTATTGAAGAACATTTGACCAGAAGAGAAATGACACTAAGAAAATTAGTTTTTGTCCCACTCACAGCTGGTTAACTCACACAGAACAAACTTACATGCAGTTTTACTGGGCAAATTAGCTGTGCAATTTTTTAAATAAATGGTCTCCGTAATGTTTCCTAAAGTCTATAGCTAACCTTAGCATCTGGAAGATGATGGTAAGAATATGAGCAAGATCGAGGCCATAAAAATTTGGTTTTTTAACACTGAGAGCACTCTAAAATAGTACAATTTTACAGGACTACTAATTCCTTTTTTAAATGGTGTCATTAAAGGCAGGATTACCTGCATATATTAGCTCCACAGGGTCTGTCCTTACATTGCTTGTCACACAGTATGTCACCGGGTGCTGCAGCAAGTGGCAAGACTACAATTTATGCATGCCTTAGGCTCCCACCTCCTGCACATGATTCTGTGGTCTCTTAGGATACGATTCATGATTATCAGATAAGCACTACTAAATCTGAAATACGCTGGCATATTTTAAATCTCAGGAACTGGGAAGGGAGGTACATTGTATTAAGTTTATAAAAACTTGCGTGTGATAACATTCGCTAATGGGCAAAGGGCAGGTAGAAGGTGGGGCAGTGACACAGAGTCTGTTGCCGTTTTGCGGCTGCTTGTCCAAATGCCAATAACCTTTATCATTGAAATGTAGTCCTCCCTGCTGTGTTACTTGTGTAGCATTCCCAACAATGTACATCAAACTAGTAAATCATCTATTAAATGAAATTAAATCAAGTTTAAACAACCTGCTTATGATCCTCAGAATAGGTTATGTGACACATAAATGCAGTAGACTGAGTGCTGACCGGACCTGCTGCTGTATCTCCTGGATGCTGGTAGACAGAACAATATGTGTGCACTGCTATTTCAAGCAAGTAATTTATGATACTGCTGCACAATGACTTCCCCAGCGAGCTGTGTGCAGAGTCCATAAAAAGGCAAATCATACACCACTCATTTTTATTCCCCTTATACAGTCTTGCCTGAAACTGGTTTGGTGACCCTGTAAGGTTACAGTGAAGCCTCAACCAACCCATTCTTCTGTTTCTGAACAAGACCCCAGCTTTCCATCTGCCAGCTCCACATCTGCTCAAGTTGTCTGGCTTTCTGCACGGCTGCATGCTAGAGTCAATGGGGCAGTCTTGCAGATAAAGCAGTCAGTCATGTGCAAAAGTCAGAGATTGAATGGGAGGGGGAAGTGGCCCAACTGCCTGAAGGAAACACTATTTGTTCTCCTAAAATAATTCTCATTCCTGCTACAGGACTGGAAAGAAATGACTCCAGCAGAGGTGCAGAAATCCACACATGCTGCCGCTGTTTCCATTCAATGCTTTAGCAGCCTCTTATGTTTTGCACATAGGACTGCTGGGGTTTAAATCAGAAATGGACTGTGCACGTGAATTACTAAATTAAAGGGAAACTGTAATTATATTTAGTTAGAGAACATTATGAGTTACTAAATTTTTAGGTTGAAAAATGACCATAGAATAATATGACATGCACATTTTTACTTACTTGCTGTACTATATTTTCATAATGGTATTTCAGATGTGGAGCTGCAGAACCAATACGCCATCTTTATGATAGACAGTATAGTGAACCTCCTTGATAAATAATTGCTGAGATAAATTAGTTACAAAATAAGCTACCTAGAGCTTATAATGTTTTCATTGAATTCCTAAAGCACAACTGGAGAAATAAAAAAAATCTTAACCCTTGCAGTAGGGCTACCACCGCACTGTAAGGGTTAAGTGTGTGTTTGTATCTAGGTTAAAAAAAAAAGTTATACTCATCTGAATCTTAGCACTGGCCGGCTCTTAGACTGGTCACTTTCACCTCTCTCCCCCTCTACTGCAGTGGTCGAAGGATCCTCGAGTCATACTGTTCTATACACTGTGACGAGGAGACAGGCTGGAGGCAGCATTCTAGCCATCACAGCCGGCAAGAACCGAGGTACAGGTGAATGTAACTTCTTGTTTAAAGTGTAACATGCAGGGTAACGCAATAGCCCCTCTCATTATTCCCCTACTGCAGTGTTCCAGGAGCAAAATAAAAGATAGTCAGAGTGAATTTAAGACTTCCGATATGCATCCCTTTTATAGGTCAGGGATAGTAGCAAGTATTAAAGTCAATAGGTTTGAGCAACTGGGTAGCATGCATTATGAGAAAGGTTTTGAATGAAAGCACCTGTGTCCCTGGCTTCCTTTGGGCCCCCTTTACATACATTGCCGAGCCTTACCGCACACACATTAACGTGTTATTTTTGCAATAACATGCATTGTATTAATGCAACTAATGCATTTTAAATGCATTACCAATGTATCACAGAAACCTTTTGTTTTAAAGCCGCACACCACATTGGATGGTTGCCATCTGTGCAATGCAGTGAGCTGAAATGCATGGATGTCTTTAAGATGTGTTGGTGTGCTATTCAAATTTAATTGCACCCCACTCAGGGCAGCCATCAGGGGGGTACGGCCGTATACTCATGTAAGGGGCCCGGGCAGCCTGGGGCCCGCCCGGGTCCCTTACATGACTATCGGGCCGATGGTGAAGGGCGAGGAGGCGGAGGCCTGGCCCTAGCAGCGCAGGGCCCCAGCATTGCCCCCCCCCAGCGGCTTCGAGACAAGCTGGGGCCTCATCAGCGATGCTGCTCGTCTGATGTCGGACTGGCTAGTGACGTCACTTCTGGCCTGTTTGGCGGCAGACAAGCCACATGTGCAGGTAAGAGGAGCTAGGAAGGTAGGAAGGAAAGGAGGGATGGGAGGGATGCAGCCCTGACCAGCCCACCTGAGACCCCTTCAGAGCCCACCATAGACAGTCTCAGATGGGCTGTGCAGCATCTATGGTGGGCTCTGCAGGGTCACTCTCAGGTGGGTCCTGTGTCCAGCGTGTCGCTAAGCCCTGCGTCCAGCGTGTCACTAAGCCC
>NW_017306962.1:60218-66033 GCF_000935625.1 Nanorana parkeri | reverse complement strand
CCCCACTATGCTACATTGCCAATCGTGTATTACCATGTTTGGCGGTAATGCACTGTAAAATGCATGTAGCCGTAACACATAGGTGAGAAGCCGGCCTTAAATAAAGTATGTTCAGATTCTTGGACAGCAAGTGGTCATGAGGGCAACTTGTATGGGGGGCCCACTTCCATGGGGGTTCGGTGACCCACAGTAATGTCTTTTTCTTTTGTCTGTTTGTTAATTTCAATTTACAGGGTCGCTGTCCCTTTATGAAGACTCTGCAGCCTCATGAGGAACTTTGGGAGGGAAAGTCCTCTCTTCTGGAAGCTTCTGGAACTTTCTCCAGTGCCAGTCTCTCCCTATAAAAATCAGGATTTCTCCTGGATCAGTGTCCAGTTGGCTGACCACAGCACAAGCAAGCTCACCTCCCTCCCCCCCCAGTTGCAGCATTTTATGTGGTTCTTGTCACCTCTATTTAGTTGAGGGGGGACTTTGATGAATTGATGCTTTGGTCTTGCGCAAGTTTTTTATGACTGAGCAATAGTTGGTGTTATTTAATTGATGGTAATTTTGGTTCAATAAAGTTTTTATTTATTAATACCAATAAAGTGCCACGGCCATAAATTGCCAAAAATTTGGTGTGTGGAATTTTTATTTATTATTATTATTATTAGGTTTATAGAGTGTTGCCTGCATTCCCATGTCATATGAATGTCTCTTACCATGAAGGCAGGTTAGAATGTCAACTCAGACCCAGCTGAGCTACTAGATGACAAAGATGAGAGTTTACCTCAACATCCTGTTTTCACTTGCAATCAAGGATACAAAGAGCAGAATTTATCAAAACCGGAGCAGACAAAATCTGGAGCAGCTGTGTATGGCAAACAATCAGATTCTCTCTTTAATTTTCAAATCTTAACTGAACAAACTGAAGAGAGAAGCTAATTGGTTGCCATGCACAGCTGCTCCAGATTTTGTCTGTTCCAGTTTTGATAAATTCCCCCCAAAGTATATGGGCTCTCACTGTTTCACTTCCCTTGACAAAAACATTGCCCCTGGTGCAATAAAACCCTGGTGCCTAACCTGCAGCCCAAGGGCCACATGCAGCTTTTTTTGGTACTTCTGTGAGGTCCTCAACCCTGGCAACCAGTAGTTGGGGCATTGGTTTGTAAAGGAACTGCATTAGCAGTAATTACTAGATGTCTCTTGTAACACGTTCCCAGACTCTGTGACCTGCACCATTTTTCTAGTCTCCAACCACACAATAAGCATGTCCACGGACTCTGACCATCTACTGTGGTATGTCCACAGACAGTTGTCAGTAGTATTACATATACTGAACATTATGTTTGTGTATCACCCTTTGGTGATTTCAGGGCTACAGTTGAGGCTCCCTATACCTTGGAAGTTAACAACAGGTGGGATAAAACCAAGAAAATACACACATATATCCATGGATGGGGAGTTTTCCACTCTCTTTCCTTCCTGGTGACAGATGGTTAAAAGGACAGAAAATGAAAATTAAATCTTTCCAATTTGGACAGACACAGCAACAAAATGACATTTTATTAGTAGAGTGGATAAAGGTTAAAATGTCTGTAAGGATTTTACTGCTGTCTATTAAGATAACCCCATGACCCCTGCGCACTGAATTTCTTCAGTGCTAAACATGGGCTAAACATGAAGGAACATGTCAGCAAAATCACAGAGAGAAAAACATTCTATTGAAAATGCAAAAACATTGGCTAGAATTAGGCTTTAAACACTGCAAAATTAGAGAAATAGTCATATTCCAATAATAATTATAATAGCAATAATAAAAAAAACATGCTAAGATAAATTAGATACTCTCTATATAATAGAGTTTGGCCAGCAGAGGTCCTCATGGCTTGAATACTTGCAATGTGTGGTGAACTAAGCCAGCAATAGAGGTGGCAATGGATCTTTTGTCAAATTCCTATTTAGAATAATTGTATTGAAATCAATTCATTTAAGATATCCAAAATGTTTAAACCACTAAAAGCAGACAATTGTTTACTATTAGGGCTAGGCATAGGTTAAAAAAAGGTGTAATGGAGAGTACAAAGAAGAATGTAAACGCAGATGTTGTATGCCGTAGATTTCAAATAAGATAATATCATGTAAAAAAGACGGCTTTGTTGACTTTAGTGAAGTATACACCCACTTTTGGGGGAGTTTCATATACAGTATATATTTTCTTAAAGCACAACATTTGAACATCAATAAAGGGGACAAACTCTTTCAAAGTGCAGTTACCCACAGCATCCAATCACCAGTCATTGTCTGCACTAATCTAGATCCATGAAAGCTGAAATCTGATTGGCTGCACTTTGAACATTATCAATGCTCTTTGGTCGGCCTAAATAAATAAGTTCATTTCTAAACATTAAAACAATACAACAGTGTTTATGTAAATACAGATCTCAATTAAAAAAGATCAAATTTGACCTGTGTGCAGATGTTTATATAACTGGATTGTACATGACAAAGCATTAGCAATTCAAATTCATCTGCCTAATTTAATTATGCACTGCAAAGAGCCATAGCGACGGTAAGCCACACCGAGCAAGATCTGATCTGCACACTCTAAGATGCTGAAAGCTAAATGAGCTTGGTTGCCATGACTTACTTTGAATCAGTGCTCTTTGTACAACGTTAGTAAATAAGGACCACATGTAGCAGGAAATCAGGTCAGCCGGAGGAAAAAATGCTGTAAAGGGTGATAGTACAGCAAAGTTTACTATCTTATTTATTCACAGCCCTTACCTTATACATTTCCACTGTGTTCTTTTGAGCCAAACATTCAGCTTGCAACACCTGCAATAACCCCTTTCCTTCTGACTCTGAATTATTCTAAGCGATAAGAGGCTGCTAATAACACTGGAGTTGCCATAGTTACCACGGCACACAATGTTTTGAACATTCTGTAGCACTGATTGCATTTAACCAACCCTCAGTATTATACTTGCCAATACATAACACCTACAAATTACAAATACATTTAGGTTTATGCTTGATTTTCACCGATTTCAGTACACATTCAACTTTCCACTGATCTTTAGTACTAAAACAGAAAGCAAAGCCATGTTTGGACTCCTGTAAAGTAGGAATGCACAGATACCGTTTTTTGCTGATATATGCTGATATTTTTTTTTCCGGTACTCACCGGTACCGAATACTGTTACCGGCATACTCAGGTACCATGGGCCTAGCAGCAAGTGAAGCCAACGTCCTAGCCAATCAGGAAGCTGGAAGGTGGGTCATAGCATGTCGCCTGGCTTCCTGACTGGTCAGGAAGCCAGGCTGCCTAGCAACAAGTGAAACTGGCTTCCTAGCCAATCAGGAAACCATCTTCCTGATTGGCCAAGAAGCCGGTTCTATGCTCCTTTGTGGCGCTGCCAGTCAAAGTGAAGTTCCAGTATCTAGGTAAGTATCGGTGCATTTGGACGAATATGAGTGCTTGCCCAAATACTCGCTATCAGCACCGATACCTATACTAGTATTGGTGCATCCGTACTGGGAAGTCCTTACATCCACTCAACATTTCTAGATGGCTATCTGTGTTGACCTTGAAGGTGGCCACAGCTGTACTACCTATTATCTCTATGTAGTATTAAAAAGGATTGAGGAGACTTTTTCTCTGCTGAAGGATTCTAGTGATTAATAGTGAATGAGCACAAAGGAACTTGCTGCACCAGTGAGATACTATGCCCTCCACACACATTGGCCTCTCCTTACTATCCAGCCCCCTAATACACACTTTGCTCACTCCCCAGTGAGGTTTGCACTCCAGGGCTCACATAGGGTTGCCACCCGTACGGGAATGACCCGGACAGTCCGGGTTTGTAATCCTGTGCCCGGGTACAAGCCTTTCGCAGACCCGGGCACGGGACTCAAACTGCAGACTTGCTCACCTGACAGCTGGCGGTGAGCGGCGACGGGCGGTGGGCGGTGAGCGGCCGGCGATGAGGTGTCAGTCAGCGGCGGCCGGCGATGAGGTGTCGGCGGCGGGCGATAAGGTGTCAGCAGCGGACGATCAGCTGTCAGTGTCACTGCGGGCGATCAGCTGTGAGTGATGCTAGCGCAGGGCGGCGCTGTCTTCAGACACTCCCTCGTTCTCTCTGCTAGTGAGAGGAAGTGGCATCAGAGAGAGAGAGCGGGAGCGTGGGAGAAATCATTCTTCTTCTTATCGTCTGGACTTGGAGCGACCAACGCCGTGACTGCCGTCCTTCTCCACACACCTGGACCTCTGAATTTCTAAAAAAGGTATTTAAAACATTTGAAGTGTTTAATAAAAAATATTAATTGGAAGGGGGGGCGGTCACGGCACTTGTTAGTATTGCACATAAAACATGCCCCCATAAAAAAATGCCACAGGTAACCAGTGACATGTTTTGTGGGGGCATCTTTTATGTGCAATAATACATAGAGTCCAATACAGACATCCAGATTTCATGTCAGTGCAAAATCCATTTTATTGATAGTTGTCGTCCAATCGACAAATTGGGAGAGTTGTCCCTGGATGCAGCGCTGCCACAAGGGTGGGGGTGGCTGGGTGTGGGTTGTTGGAATGATGGGTGTGCTGCTTCTTATAGATGCGGACCGGGGTGTCCGTCGTTTGCCAAGGGGATCAAAGAGAAAGGGGAGTAAAGAAGCGCTACTACCATATATAAATGAATGGAGATGACCAACTTACCAATGGATGGATGGTGGAGCGTAATCAGCGGCGAAGGGTCGATGGGTGTAGGTCCATGAATGGTGAGGGTGGTGATCACTCAGGGGGATGTGTGAGCAAGTAGGGGGTATGTAGATCTCTGCTGTGGTGGCTGAGGGTACCTGGAGCTCCTCCCACCGGACCAGCGCTGACTCGCCGCTGCTCTCCCGCGCCGAAGGTAAGTGGAAAAAAAAACATAGCGCAAGCATCGGGGCATTTTGACAAGTACAAGTACTTGTCAAAATGCCCTGTTTTTTCCGCCCTCAGGCGGCCGCTTGCCTTGACTTGCGGTAGTGCCGGGCCTGCATACAGCCGACTTCCTTTCCAATCAGGTGGGTTATCATCCGCTTCCTGATTTGCTAGGCAGCCTGGCTTCCTAATTAATCATGAAGCCGGGCAGTACGTCACAACTCGCGTCCCGGCCTCCTGTTCGGTCAGGAAGCCACGCTACCTAGAAAAAAGTGAAGCTGGCTTCCTAGCCAATCACGAAGCGGATTGAAATCATGACTCGCCGCCCCTCTTCTTGATTGGTCAGGAAGCTAGGTTGCCTCTGAAGCCGGTGTTCTTTCACTTGAACGCCGTCTTCACGGGAAAGCAGGAAGCCAGGCGATTGGTCATGATCCGCCGCCCGCCTTCCTGATAGTTATGGTACAAAAGCACCAGTATTGGTACTCGGTATCAGCGAGTACCCGGAAAAAAAATACCGGTACTCGTATTCTATACCAAAAAAATGGTATCGGCTACGATGCACCGATATATCGGCCGCCGAAACATATCGGCCGGAAATGGGACTTTTGGCTTAATGCCTCTATGGGGTTAAGGCTGTTCCCCATAGTTCTCCTTAGGGTAACGGGAGGACACAAACTAGCGTCCTCCCGTCACCCTAAGCTCAGTATATAGGGAGCCACAGCTCGCGGTATACTGAGACGCCGCAGCTGAAGCGGATCCCGACAATTATGTCTGGATCTGCCCAGCTGCGTGAGTGACAGCTGGCTCTGCCTATCTAGAGGCAGAGCCAGCTGTACCCGCCCCCTCCCGCGTCCGTTCCGCCAGTCAGCGTTGGCGGATCGGAGCGGGGAGGGGGGAATCCAGCCCCTCCCC
>NW_017306962.1:48918-57633 GCF_000935625.1 Nanorana parkeri | reverse complement strand
GGCTTCCTAATTAATCATGAAGCCGGGCAGTACGTCACAACTCGCGTCCCGGCCTCCTGTTCGGTCAGGAAGCCACGCTACCTAGAAAAAAGTGAAGCTGGCTTCCTAGCCAATCACGAAGCGGATTGAAATCATGACTCGCCGCCCCTCTTCTTGATTGGTCAGGAAGCTAGGTGGCCTCTGAAGCCGGTGTTCTTTCACTTGAACGCCGTCTTCACGGGAAAGCAGGAAGCCAGGCGATTGGTCATGATCCGCCGCCCGCCTTCCTGATAGTTATGGTACAAAAGCACCAGTATTGGTACTCGGTATCAGCGAGTACCCGGAAAAAAAATACCGGTACTCGTATTCTATACCAAAAAAATGGTATCGGCTACGATGCACCGATATATCGGCCGCCGAAACATATCGGCCGAAAATGGGACTTTTGGCTTAATGCCGAAAGCTAAAGGAGAACTATGGGGTTAAGGCTTTTCCCCATAGTTCTCCTTAGGGTAACGGGAGGACACAAACTAGCATCCTCCCGTCACCCTAAGCTCAGTATATAGGGAGCTACAGCTCGCGGTATACTGAGACGCCGCAGCTGAAGCGGATCCCGACAATTATGTCTGGATCCGCCCAGCTGCGTGAGTGACAGCTGGCTCTGCCTATCTAGAGGCAGAGCCAGCTGTACCCGCCCCCTCCCCCGTCCGTTCCGCCAGTCAGCGCTGGCGGATCGGAGCGGGGAGGGGGGAATCCAGCCCCTCCCCTGTCACGGCAGAGAGCCGTGACAGGATTGAGAGGTGAGCGAACGCCGGTATGTGTTTGCTCACCTCCCGATCTACTGAGCCGACCTGTGACAGTCTCATTGTCACAGGTCGGCTAGAACTATGAGGTGAGTGAAAAGCACTCACCTCATAGTTCTCCTTTAAATTTTTCTGCCAATACATCGGCGCATCCGTGATTTCTTTCCTCCCAGGTAAAAATTGCTGCGAGGCGCTACAGTGTTCGGGTTTGGCCTGAAGAAAAGGTGGCAACCCTAGGCTCACAGCTCACTCCTCAGTATCCATGCCACTAGTGAGATCTCATATTTCTCACCTTTCTGGGATTTCTCTTGCCTGTTTTTCTATCTTTAGATAAAATATTTTTTTAAATTGTTAACTAAATATGTAAAAGCTCTAATCTACAATTAAATAATCCTTACCTCTTTGAAGAAAGCTACCAGATTTCAAACTCTGTACGTTCCTGTCTGGGCTTTGAGGCGAGTGACACAGACATTTCTTATATGGCTTAGAATTGCTACAGGAGATGCTGTGAACAGTGTGTGCTTACATTAAAACACATGGTGGCAGCTAGTGTGTAAAAGGTTAACTGTGGAGTTAACTGTCCCCCAGTGATGATTACTCTCACTGGGGGGCTGGGTGAGGCTGATAGTGTAATACATCACATTCTGGTGGCAGCGGTGGGATCTGAGACCTCTGTCCTCACATTCTGGTGGCATCTGTGGGAACTGAGACTACCGCCATCACACTGGTGAGCTCACTCTGATTACCAATAGCAGTTACCTGACCCATTGCTAGGGGTTTCCACAAGCTTCCTTGTCAAATAAGCCTCCTTTTCCAGATTTCACTTTATGTGTATTGCACATACATAAGTGTTACAGTCTCAAAAGACTCAGCTGTAGAGCAAGAAAACGCAGTGATGAAATGCTTTATAAAGTGCATGGTGATGCGCTGTAGATGTGCAATGCAAGGTTAATTCTACACCATGAAGACCTACAGTGCACTTCAACATATGCATATGGTCTGTATGTTGACAATGGTAGATGTTGAAAAGTGATAACTCCCAGTGAATATAAATTGAGATTTTTGTCATTTGGCGGTGAATACGGATCAATAAAGTAGGTGTTCCTTTATATACAGCAAAGACAACCCATAACTAATTTTACAATTACATTAAATTGTTGCAAAATGACATTCATTCTGAAACTCAGAAGTCCATTGGAATTTATGGGATTGTATGGCACATGTGTGGCCAAACAAGGAAGATGTTTGACACGTGGCCATATGCTCTACTCAGTAATACTATTTTGTCCCCGCTACATGTTACCCTGTGCCCAGTATAGCTGGACATGCAGCTAAACCCTCCTATTCTGCAATAAGCCAGACTGGATGAAATCTTGAAGCTTTATTAACAAAACAGGGTGGGTAAAACTGGTAAAAGAAAAACATTAAACACAATTAATACACGAAATACGTAACTATAGTGTTAGCTCACAAATATAAAGGTAAACGAGTCTGTCCCTACCAGCGATTCTGCCTAGAAGGATTTGGGCACTTTCCTCCAAACATGTGCTCAGGATGGGATTGGATCCTCCTCTCTTCAGTTCCAAGATGGAGGCGGAATTATCAGAATGCCAGCCAACCTTGGTCTGGAGGTTACCATAGAAAAACAGTCTGTTCTGCGGAAAATAAAGATGTTCCTCTACAGCACCATCTTGTGGCTAACTTTGAGATGACAGGTAGGTGAGTCAATATTTACCTGCCTATGAAGACAGAACAGGTACCTTGCTGCATCAAGGACAGTTGGGTATAAGACTGGTATGTGGGGGGGAGGGGGGGTTGTCCTGATATAAGTGTAACTGTACTTTTGATGTTTGGTCCACTAGTATTATTATTATTCAAATTTATATAGCAACAACAGTTTGTGCAGCGCTTTACAATATAAGTAAGACATTACAGTTATAATACAATTCAAAACAAGATGGTTAGGAGAGTGAGGCTTACATCATGCATGACAATTGATAGCTAAGTAATGTGATATTAACCTCTTGTTCACAGATTTCCTATCTTTAATACTGTGCAAACTAAGTGATTGCCAACAAGAGGTTAATCTCTAAGTACTGCTGTTTAGGCCTTAAATTGCTAAAAAGCAGTAAATGTGTCTTTCATGGCATTGTGCGTAATATATGGTATGTAATGTGTGCACTGATTATAAGTCTCCATTTTACTTTGCATTCACTTACAATATAGTAATATGCATCAGTGTGTGTGTGGGCAGAAAATTTATGAAATAGTCTACATGGGAAAAATATGTTCTGAAGAATGACGTAAGAGACTGAAAAGAACATTAGAGTGATCGCAGGGAACAAAGAAGAAAAAAAAAAACAAGGACAGTTTAAGCTGGAGGTAAATGCATTTGGATTTTGTGTTCTAGGCGCGTGCATCTCTGCTTCACGTCCTAAAATGAAAGGCTTGGGAGACTGTTTCCTAGGTGATGCCTATGACTCTAAGCTCATATGTTGCTCAGATTTATCCAGTTCAGACACTTTAGAGACAAAATGACAGAACTGCTAGTCGTTCTGTGACTCACGGTTTATTTTGGATTTGCTGGTCATGTCACAAACAGTCTCATCGTGTGGTCTCAGTATTAGATGACTCTGCTGAAGCAGCTCAGGCCTGTCCATGCCTATATTACAAACAGCCAACAGTGGTATTTTGCCACCACCTCATCTCTAAGTGGTATATATTATATTGCACTTGCCCCACTGAACTTGCAATATGCAAGGGTCAGTGGCGTAACAATCGCCATAGCGACCCAGGCGGCCGCTATGGGGCCCGTGCACTGGGGGGCCCGGCCAGGCATCCCTCTGACCCCGTGGGTGGCTATGGCATCTCAGGTGCTGGCTGTCACTGACATAGCTCAGCAGCAGCTGTGAGGTAGAATGTTCCCCCTCACAGCCGCTGCGGAGCTGTGTAAGTGACAGCCAGCAGATGCAGAAGAATAGGCCGGTTACACCGGCGTTTGCAGCTAAAGAAGGAGGCGGAGCCTGCCTAACAGCAACCCCGCCTCCTCTCACATCATTGGCGAGCGATCTAAGAGCAGGTGGGGCCAGTGATGTAAGAGGAGGCGGGGCCCGTCGATAGGAGGCGGAGCCTGGGGGACGGAAGAGGAAGCAGGGGCCCGGCGGCGGCGACCACAGAGGTGGACAACGCTGACAGGTAAGAGGCGTGCAGCCCAACTGAGACCTTGCAGAGCCCACCATAGAGAGCCTATGGTGGGCTCTGCAAGTGGCATAACTAGCAATCACGGGGGCCCCATACAAAATTTTGCTATGGGGCCCTGTGATTTCTAGTTATGCCCCTGGCAAGGGTTACTATTACTGATAGTGCCTTTGTTAAAAGGGTCTTTCAACGGTATTAATATTATCTTTTATTTGTGTAAGTTCCTCATAAGCAGACAAGAATCCAGTATCTTATCTTAATTAAAGGGAGAAATGAGAAATTGGCTAATAATTTGCAATCTGCTTAATATTTCTGAAAGCTGTTTTGTATATTATACAGCTATTTGTACTCCATCCTCTGTGTTTTTATACATCTTGGACGCTTAAGCATGAATTCTCTTTGCCAAAGCTCCTGACTCTGTTCCAATCCTCTAAGGTGTTTTGGATGTTTCCTCACAGATTTGTGTTCTCCAGCACCTCTTGCTGCATTCACCATAAAATACATTAAATAAATAAACAGGCAGAGTGGGTACTAGGGAAAATTTTAGGTTCAGACCAAACCCGGTTCAAACCTGAGGTCCCCTGAAAAATTAAATGCAATGGCCACTTTCACCAAATCAACTGCAGACCCACAGCTGCATGGAAATAAAAGGACGGGATGCTTGTTCTTATGTCATTTACAGTACTTTATATGGCCACGTAGCCATATTATGTAAATGCCATTTACCTAATATAGGAATGTTGCCATATAAGATCAATGACATCACTGCATCCCAACCCTTTTGCCCTGATTGGGCAGAACAGAAGAATCTTCCTTCCATGTTTGGGAGGAGCTTCTCCTAGGTTCAGAGGAGCTTATGTTTGAACCAGGTTTAGTCTGAACCTGAGCTCATCCCTAGTGAGAACCCCTCACAATGGCCACAGCAGGTGTACAGACCTGGAAACACAAGCACAAAGATCTAACAAATAGTACAAAAGAGATATGTGTAGGAAATTGTCAGGTGGTTTAAAGCCTAATTGAACCTTCAGTTTAAATCCAGGAAATACATTCCAGGTGCATAAAACATAAGTTCGAAAAAAGTTAATAGAAAACGATTGTGCAGAGCTAGCAGTGACAGCTAGCTCCGCCCAATAGTTTCCTATTGTCCGGCGGCTCTGCTGCTGTAAAAAATAAAAATAAATTTTAAATCTCCCGGGCGCTCTGGGAGCCTCACGCTCCAGTCAAGCTAGAATATAATAAGGGCATTTTACACTCAGAAAGATGATGCGCTCTTTTAGAAGACCACTAAGGAAAGGTTAAGTCTGTGGTGGGATTATCTACTGAGTGATTGATAAATATCTAGTTATGGCCATGTACCTTAACTTTGGTGAGTTGATCTTTTGTACTTTTAACTTTACTTTACTACACTTTTTCTTTCAGCTTTCATATAAATGTGCTTAGTGCGTAGATTTCCTGGATATGGAACTGGTTTAGCTCGTTTGTATTTTTCCCATTAGTCCGTCCCATGACGAACTCCAAATATTTAGCATTATCCTTTCCAAATTTCCTGGAGGTTACTAGTAATTGTTCACCTGGGGGGAATTCGGGGGTGCATAGATTCAGGTAGGCATGTAATTATACTCCTCCTGTTTCTAATCATTCTCATTCCTATTTTACTACACTTGTATTTGGTTCCAACTTTTAGACCTGGACCTTGTTCTGAATCTCAAGCTTTAACAAAACTTATTTATTCATTTTCAAACTGACTCCAGCTTCTTAGTCCACTAGTAAATGTTAGCACATTATCAACAACGGTATCTTTTATTTCAAGCAAGGAACCAGACTGACATGGCCGAAATATTGCAATGGCTCTTTTTCTTATATTTACATATTAAGGAAACAAAAGTTCAGTAAATAAAATAGCGGTTAGACAGTCAGGAAGGGGAGATTTGACAGTCATAATAAGGAAGGGGAGATTTGAGCCTGGAAACAGAGCTACATTTCAGTGTTATGTAAAAAACTAGCCAAGGTCACAGGTGTATTTGGAAAAAAGTTGGTGTCCAGTGGAGGGTATTGGAACATGTTTCTGTATATGCGTGCCTTCCTATGAAGCAAATCCATACAGATCGACTAATTAAATTGGTTCCTATTTAACTTGTGGCATAGTGCAATAAGCAGTCATTGTTTTGCTGCATAATCAGAATTTATGTATGCAAGTATAAATTATTTGTAAATGAAGGAGCCGCTGAATGATTGGGTCTTCCATAGCTTGTCTAGGGATTATTAAAACACATGGCTGCCCCAATAGTGGTAAACTTCCAGTGGTTACCGACAGATTGAAGTCCAGACAATAGCTCCAAGATGATTCTCTTTTATTTCTGAACTCCAGGGAGAGAGGGAAGAGGGTCAGGTGCATCCAGCATGAAGGTAGACTCCTTGTACTTGAAATAGAGCAAAGTAACTGCTGCCACCACAGACTTGGACCTTTAAGCCGTACCGGCAATCTGTGTGGAGAACTTCTGGCAAGCAGTACTGTCAAGGGTCTTGTTCAGGTTCAACTTCAGACATGAGTGGCTGACCACTGGGCCTCCAGGCTCAGGCCCCAGTGTCCAGGCCTAGGCCCCTGGCTTAGGCCTAGTCCATTCTGTCTCTTCAGCAGCAGGCCTCCTGCCCACAGCCAGGAGGGCCCTGGGGGAGAGAAGAAGAGACTGTTGCATCAGCCACACTCAGCATTTATATCCTCTCCCAGCATGCACCACTGCCACTGTCCTACAGTGATTGGCTGGGAGACATAAATACCCAAAGCAATCCTCATTGGCTGTTCTGCCCTGTGTGGCAACACACCCACCCACAGGCAGACACAGCTTCACAGATTGTTCTGTCACAGTTGAACTGAACATAGACTATAGAAACATTTTAGCACCCCTATAAGTAGGGTGCTACAGATTCATAGTATTAGCTTTGCTTTATGGTACGTTGATTGCAGCTGAGATATTGTGCCCACCAGCAAAATGTAACAATACAAACTATCTCTGGGTTGTATCAGCACAATGCAGTTTACGGAACCCACAAACAGTTTAATTGTGGAAGGTAAACTATGGCCAAAAGGCTTTTTTTCAGCTGATGTGCACATTAACAGACATAGGCAAAGGATCCTACAATGATGTAATAGTTATTGATAAGAGAATATTTCAGAATGGGGGTATTCTAGTTTTAGGGTACCTACATGCATAGGATAAGCCTTCTGAAAACACAGGAAAATGCAATTTACTATGAACTAGTTTGAAAATCATTGTAAAAATACAAAGTCATTGAAAGAAATTAATCAAACCTAAAGTTAGTTAAAAAGCAAGAACCTTATTGTTCATGAAGTCATTCAGTTCTAGAGGTTTTGTTGTACTTTCATTGTTCATAGAGCCTTAAAATTACATTAAGATTCTTCAGACTCATTTCCAAAAAGCATAACACATGCCTGATTGTCATTATTGTGGAGTCTTTTTACAATTCACTAAATGTATTACTGCACAGATCAGATGACTTTACCACACAAACTCTATATTAACTACACACATATTACTGCAACTCTCTGTAACAGCAAGCCTATCCTGAAGTGGGTAGTTTAATGGTAAGGGATCAATCTTAGAGCTAACAGTGTTCTGGAATGTTAATAGAAAGTCAAGTGACATTTCACTTTTGGTCAGAAGTCTGTACAGGTGGGGTTGAGTGTTTTGAGAAACTTAAAAGTCCTCTACACTAACCTCTCCGCCAGCGATGTGGCATACAAGTTCCCATTGCAGCACTAACATCTTCTCCCTGTCTTCTTCTTTGTTCAGCATATTCAGCCATCCAGGGCCGGCCTTAGGCCTTTAGGCGCCCTGTGCGAGAAAGCTTTACAGCGCCCCTCAGTGACCACACCCCTCAGTGGCCACACCCTCAGTAACCACACCCATTTATTACCCATATTTTTGGTAAAATATCCGCCCCCAGGACGAGCTGTGTCGGCCGCACAGCGCCCTTGTTGCCATGGCGCCCTGTGCGGCCGCACTGCTCGCACACCCCTAAGGCCGGCCCTGCAGCCATCTTGATTAGCCCAGCCTGAGATTATGTAACTCTGTCGCATGTGCAAGGGAGTGAAGTTATCACAGCACCAAGGCATGTCAACAATGTACACTGAACTGCCATGCAAAATTCAATTCAATGTACAATTCAAAGACCTATACAAGCAAAAACCTAAGAAGCGTTTATTGGAGAGTAGACATAGTATGTCCCTTCTGGAATAAAAAAACCTTAGTACCTGCCACTTACCCTAGTTGGATCCTACGATGAAGGTAATGGACAATCTTCCTTAAGCGCTTGTTGTCTTTTGGTCCTTTGTCATCCTAATATGCTCCTCCCATTCCATGTTGCCACTTACTCCCTATATCAGACCTTACACTCTCCCCATGTCTTACTTTCTACCATTTTACCTGTATGATTTAGTCCTTGTGCAGTCTTTCTTTAGTCTGGGCAAATGCATAGGCTGCTTTAACAACAGGTGTGTTCATGGGTTCTTTTTTAGAGCTTATGTAGTTTGTTTACCAGAAATGAACCGATTACACTTCTCCAACTCTTCTTAAGAGCTTCATATGAAATTGTTTTCACTCTGCTGGTTAGATAATAGAAGAATATTGTTTAATTGTCATAAATGTCTGATCTGTATTATATATATATAGATATATATATATATATATATCTATATATATATAGATCTATCTAT
>NW_017306962.1:34369-48726 GCF_000935625.1 Nanorana parkeri | reverse complement strand
GTGGTGTTTTTTTAATATCCATATTATAGATATATATATATATATATATATGTATACAGTATAAATATATATGCTCTCTTTCGAAGTGCACTTGTAATATAATATGGTAACAATTAATTAAACTGCAGATCATCACTGGCACTGCATGGCTGTGAACCACCAGACAGTATAATGGCATCTACACTGCAGCACTTTAATGGGTACAGATGTCATTTTCAATTCCATTTTCACAGACGTATGTGGGTGAAAAGATAGGGACTAACAAATATTTTTTATAAATCTACTTTATTTTTATGGTCATGAGGGTGTTCATTGTGGCACCGTTGGGCAGTTCAGTACCAATTTTGAGGAGGTTCTAGCAACCAATGACTACAGTGAAGAAGGACATTTGACATCATTGGTTGTTATGACGCCAGCAGTTCTTGCAACCAATGACTGAAGAGGAGGGTGACCTGCGCTGGGTGTGTGTTTGTGGTCTGGACAGAACCTCCACTCAGTCTATGTCCGGACCAGAGTCTGCCATTTAGTGACCGGTGAAATATAAAGTTTTGTTGCACAAGTTATGTCTCATGTGTTCTATCACCAGGACAAGCAGAGTTATTGGAGGTTAACTGTGCCTTTTCCCATTTTATGATAATAAACATGTGATTCTGGCATTCTGCATGGTAAAATAAAATGATTTACACTTTTTTTTAGTTGTGTATTTTGCTAACATAAATCTACAAAACTAACATACTGACACTACTACAACATGTTTGCATGCTATGGGTGAAAAGGCTAAACCAAGCAGTGTAAAGTTAGAGACTAATTAATTCTTAAAGTGGATCTCAGCTCAAATAGTGAAGATTTGCTATGTTATAGGAACATTGGGAAATTTTAATTGTGTCAGTTCACTGCCAGAAATAAGGTACAACCTATAATGCACAGTGGCATAGTGATTAGAGCTTATGTAACAGAAAAAGCACCAGAGAGGACCACTCTGATGGAGAGTCAATGATAAGAGATTTCTACAGGTCGCTGCCCCACTCCAGTCAGGCAGACTGTAAATATCTAGAAGAAAACACAAACAAGGGGCGCCTACCCTGGTCATCCGTGAAGTTACTTCGAGCACCATTTATTTTGATTGTTGGCCGGGACTGCTGAAAGGTGTGCGGAGGGCACCTCCATCAATTACCCTGGTGTAGAAACATTTATTAAATGGAAAGCAATAAATGAGTGGATAGAAAACAGAGCCTTCTATGATAGAAATTGCAATATTACTATCAGACCAGGATAAAAACACGTGACAGCTGCACAGACAATCCTGTGTGCCAGCATGAGATCCCTGTGATGATGCGTTTCTGGGGTCACGCCCCCTTCATCAGGATTCACCTTCAAAGTGATTAGAGCTGTTGTAAATAATACAGTGCCTAGCCACTAGTCAGAAGAAGCAATAATTTGAAGGAATGGATAATCCATCCCCCTTTCTATAAAAGCCACATTGTTAGTATGTGTTAAAACTTTTAAGGAGAAATGATTATCATGTGTAGGGAAAAGATACTGGTTTGTATTTATTTATTTACATTTTGGTATTGGTACAGGTCCCCCAAGTCAATGCACAGCTTCCCATTCCTTTTTGTTAGCTTGATTATTAGCCCTACAAGTGGGCAAAATTGAATAACAAGCTTTGCCCCCCACAGACTTCAGTGGGGTTCACTGCAAAGTTCGCAAACTTCAAGCAAGATTCGCATAACTGTTTGTGAACTGAACCCAGTCAGATTCACTACTATTCGGTCGGGAGCTGCTTCTCACCTCTGCTCAGAAGCTCATCACTCGGATTTGATGCCTTTTTTAAGTAAGCATGTCTGTCTCTACCCTCAAGCTATAATATCCCTAAAAATCGAAAAAGGTCAGAAAGCCAGGTAAGAATGCATTCCGGCACTTGTACTTCCTAACAGCACACAGTAGTCAGACAATAAGCAATTGAAGCTACTTATTTTTCGGCTGGTTTCCTGAAGCATCATTGTGCAAAGTAAACTTATACAATACTTTAAAACTCGTTTTAAAACATCTTCTCCTAACATCATCAAGCTCATTCTGCCTTGTCCATATATAACATTCAACTTTGCCAGAGCATTGTGCTCACTTGGCAAACTTTCTCCACCACCTGCTCACATAATTCAACCAAATCTTGTTATGCGAGTAATGAAAAAGTGTCCCAGAACAGGATGGATGTTTGAATTTAGACATGTGGACTAACACAAGCTTATTTTTGTAATGTTCATTATGTTTTCTCAGCCCCTATTTTTAGCATTATTTTCCCCTTTGCCACCCTCCCTACTCTTTACTGGAAGCAGCATGTACTCCTACGTATGTCTGCAGTTTCTAGGCAACCAGCTTCAACGTGAATAGCGATTGGATTAGCCAGCAGGATGAACACTAAGGATGTTACACACACATAAAAAATAGTGTGAGCATTACAAAGAAAGCGTGGAAAGGAAGTGTAGGAGGTAAAATGAGCAAAGAGAGACTGAACTTGAGAGGAATAATATGAAGCAACACAGAGCAAAGAACAATGGCAAATGAATTGGGTCTTGTCACTTGAATCTGACCACAATGTATAGTCATGTATCAGCCCAGAGAGATTAATGACTTACTAAGCCACACATAGGAGAAAGTATATTTCTGACTACTCTTTAAACTGTCTGTATTATCATTCCCCTGTATTATGTTATCCATATTCACCTTTGAAACACACAGAACTGTGATATCACATATACAGGAAAATGTTCATTGTGGTGTCTGGACCCATTGGGGATATCATTTCTCACTTCTTGTCCTTGTGACACCAATTCAAGAAAGAAGTGTGAAGATGCTGTCACCCGGCAGGATGGCACAGGCAGCAAAAACAACATTGTCAGAAATGCCAACCTTTCCTAAAAATGTTTGGTTATTTTTTAACACAGGTAAACTTGCGTTGTCATGCATTACCCTGTATGTGTTCTTGTCTTGAAAGGATAATTAAAAAAATATACTCTGTCTGCTGGTCACTAGCGATGAGCTTATGTTCGGACCAAACCCGGTTTGAACCTGAGCTCCCCCAAACCCAGAAGGTGCCCCTTTCGAACATGGAAGAAGGCTCCTTCCGTGCCACCCAATCAGCTGCTGGTGGTGAATTTTCTGCCCACAGCTTGATGTAAGCAAAGAGGCAGGATGCAGTAACATCATTGTCCTTATATGGCTACATGTCTATATTTGGCAAATAGCATTTACCTAATATGGCTATGTGGCAACTTTAAGAGATCAGCACAAGCATCCCGCCTTTTTGTGGGAGAGGGGGAATGCCCACGCCTCTGCTGATTGGGTGGAAGTGCCCAAGGCACTTCCTTGCTTAGAGGAGCTCAGGTTCAGAGTGGGTTCAGTCCGCACCTCAACTAACCCCTACTGGTCACATGGTATACTGCAAACACAGAGAAGTGTGTTGTATTACTGCACTACATGCACTGTATTACCAATAAAACAAATCTAAGCCCTCAGTGGATTTAGTATGCTTGTTTATAATGTGTTTTTTCCTTAAAATTTTTTTTTTTTACTGTTTTTTGCAAGTGCTGCTAATCTCTAGCTGCCTCTTTCATCTACTTCATGTCCAAATGCACTCCCTTTAGTGTTGGCTGCACATCATTGTCAGTTTATTAATACAGTAGTGGACCATGCCTATGCAATGGGGGGTATTTATCTAAACTGGAGTAGGCAGAATCTGGAGCAGTTGCCGATGGCAACCAATCAGCATCTCTCTTCAGTTTGCATAAGTATGATTTAAAAATGAGACAGAGAAGCTGTTAAATTCCCCCCAATGTGTGTCAGCATGGCCGTTTGTATTCCCAGCTAGAAGTGCATGTTACAGGGTCACAACACAACATTTTATTTGGGAGATCATTGTCATCATTAAACCAGGAAGTGCCTAAATAAGGACCTTCATGGCAGGATTCCAGGTATTCTTTTAATGAAAGCTTTAAGCAGATTGAAAAAATATATTAAATTATATTAAAATAATATTAAAGTCAAATTGTTTTTAAGCTACTTCAAATGCTGATTAAATTACTTACAGTGAATGCTGCTCCTTGACATTTAAAAGTTCTAGTTTCTTGCAGAATCAGCTGGTCCCCGGAGCACTGGCCCTGATTATGCTGTTTTAGGGTGGCTCCTTTCCCTTACAATGTCCTATGGAGCCACACTTGAGGGTGCTAGTAAGCCGTGTCTCTCCGCAAACGCACAGACACAGCAAGGCAATCCACTCCCCTCCTCTCTGCTCCTCCCTGCGCCAAGCTAGTAAATGGACAGTTGCTGGAGGCTGTGTTCTCGCTTGTGATCTTGTACTGGACAGGAAGTTCAGGCAAGTGGAGCTGAAAGAGTTGAAGCCATCTGTTCTGAAACATGATGACTGTAAGTGCTTGGACAAAAATTATAAAGAAATACTTTGCTGGGCAATGTATATTTGTTCAATCTACATTCATTATAAAAAAAAAGGTTTGAGAGTTTAATACTACTTTATAGGGTTATATGAGATCTTATTTTCTTATGATTCTTTTATTTTTAAGGATCCTAAAAAGCATGTGTTTCTCGGAATACACTGCATGACAGCATAAAAATATGAACAGACCTGTGTAGCTGACGTGCGTCAGAGCTAATGCATATAAAATAATTAATCATTTTTTAGTTACATATGGGAATGTGCATTCAGAACATCTGCCATACATACAAGCTGTGTGGATTTACTTAGTTTCATTCGCTGACTTATTTCCTTTTTCTCAGGACAAAAAAAGCCGTTTTTTTAGTTTTAGATAGAAAAGTGAATAAGTAATGTCCTTCTCAGGTATGTATTGCTTTTCCCCTTGGGAGATATTTTCCTTCACTTCCTATTTTGAGACACAAGAAGAAGCCAGAGGATATCTTTCCGAGGACAACTCAACATTTTAGATTTTTTCTCGTTTGCAGTCTCGGTGAAAATGGTCATTAGGACAAATAGACTGGGTGAAACTGCTCTGTTGGAGCATTAAGACCAATAGAAACGTGACAAAGGTTCTAACCCAGGGGTGGGCAACTCCGGCCCTCCAGCTGTTTTGGAACTACAGCTCTCATGAGGTATTGCAAGACTGACAGTTACACACAGATGACTCCCAGAGGCATCTTGGAATTTGTAGTTAAAGCACAACTGGAGGACCGGAGTTGCCCACCCCTGTTCTAACCCTTCCCTACTTTATCCAAACCCATTGGCTTGAGGTACACTTTAACAGTTGATGAGGTGCACTGTAAATCCAATTTCTTACTTCTCTATGTCTCCTAGCTGATACAAAATGATAGTTGAAGGGGGCTAAGCATGGATGACTGATGATTACATTTTCCAGAAAAAATAGATATTTATATGTAGCCCCTTCCACCCTAAGTGGAGTGGCTACTAAAATCTAGCGTTGCTGGAACTGTAATCAGTCTGGCGGATTTGTAGTCTGGTATCATTTTGTCATTCCTAGGTGTTCTGCTATTGATTGCACCTACCTGTAGTGGGGTGTGACCCTGCCACATGCATGTTTTAATGCGTGTTGATGCCTTCTGGTGCTATTTTTTTAAAATGTTGTTTCACTTGTGTTTAAGCACATTCTCGGGATGTTTACATGCGTTTACATGTGTTCACATGCATTCCAGAGGGGGGGAAAAGCATGCCACTGTACTTTTTTTGAAAGCTCTGAAACTGAACACAATGGTGTGAGCTAGCCTCATTTAAAATACCTGGAATTACTATGCAAGTGTTTTTGGTACACTTAAAAAAAATAGTGTGAATGAGCCCTTAGACACATAAAAGCAGCTGATCAAAACAGAGCTGCTAAATACTTAGGGAGGTGTGCACTGCCTCATAGTACTAATACAGGGCACAGTAACTCAACAGGGAGGTCAAGGCTGCCCCCCTACCCCCCTTCCTCCCAGTGTGTAAGCCAGATCCAAACCCCTCGCAGTTGGTAATCTCTGCTGTTTATTGATATGATATATACAGTAAATACATATTGTAAATAATGTTTTTATAAATTAATTACTCTTTTATGGAAAATCAATTGAATTCAATACAAATGATAAATGTTCATATTTGTAAATATAAAGTTAAACTAGTGAAAATAAGTAAAGGCGAGGAAGGAGTGCAGTCCTGAAGGGGATCAGTTTGGCAAGTACGGTAAGTCTGCTGTGCATGCTAGCACATTAATGGTAAAAGATCCTGGGGGGGCATTTTTTTTTATTATTTCTTTTTAATAGACGCTTTATTTCCACTTTAAGACAGTTCTGTAAATGGTTCTGACATGTGCAATAGATTCAGGTCATTCTTATGTGTGCCACCTTCACAATGTGTCACTATAGCTGCTACAAATGCAAAAAAGAATTACCACCATTTCATAGATAAGGACACAGTGGTTTATTAAGACCAGCTCTATGTTGGCTTACAGAGACAGGCCAGAGTGCTCAAATTGGGGCTGCTTGGTATTTACTGTGTGTCAGTAGTAGTTTACACATGCCACCTTTTTTATCCCCCTCACGTGTCACTGGTTGCTAGGACAGGTCAGCTAAACAGCATCATTGATTGCTAAGACGCCGTCGGCTGCAAAGACCATAACAGCCAATGATGCTGTGTGGCCGGGGGCTGAACATACACTGAGGACAGAGTGAGGGGAATTTATCAAAACTGGAGCAGACAGATTCTGGAGCAGGTGCCCATAGAATCTAATCAGCTTATCTCCTCAGTTTGTTCAGTTAAGATTTGAAAATGAGAGAGTGGGGCTGATTGGTTGTCATTAGTAATGGGCTCTAGATTTTGTCTGCACCAGTTTTGATCAATTCCCTTCAGTGTGTATGGACACTCTGGCCTTAGTGCCGCCACCCCACCATGCCACCTTGCAACGAATTCATATACAGTATGTGTTACCGATGGGTACATAAACCTGCTGTACGGAACACCATTTGTTGCATGCACCTTAATTCATAAACAAGGATATTGTTATTGGGGAGACACTGGGAAATAGTGATCACAATGTGATTACTTTCTATATGCTATGGGCATAGATGGAAGGGTGTGTACATGGATAGAGAACTGGCTAAAGGAACGGGTACAGAGAGTATCAATAAATGGCGCCCTTTCAGACTGGGCTAGTGTCATTAGCAGTGTGTCTCAGGGTTCTGTGCTGGGACCCATGCTTTGCAACCTGTTTATTAACGACATCGGGGACGGAGTACACCGCGATATCTCAGTGTTTGCTGACGATACCAAAATTGGGAGGGTAATAGAAACAGACCAAGATAGTGTAACATTGCAGGAGGACCTGGATAAAATAGGGGAGTGGGCAACTATGTGGCAGATGAGGTTTAATGTCGATAAATGCAAAGTTATGCACTTTGGGAGGAATAATAGGCAAATGGGTTATACAATTATGGGTATGCCGCTAGGGAAGTCGGAAATGGAGAAAGATTTGGGGGTCATTGTAGACCACAAACTGAATAATAGATTACAGTGCCAGGTTGCTGTAAGCAAAGCTAGTAGAATCCTGTCCTGCATCAAGAAGGGAATGTTTTGCAGGGATAGGTCTATAATTTTGCCACTTTACACATCAATGGTTCGGCCCCACATGGAGTATGCGGTGCAGTTTTGGGCACCGGTCCACAGAAAGGATGTCCTTGAACTGGAGAAAGTCCAGCGGAGCGCGACCAAACTCATAAAGGGGATGGAGGACCAGAGCTATGAGACACGGCTACTAAATTTAAACATGTTTACGTTGGAAGTAAGGAGATTAAGGGGGGACATGATTATTCATGTACAAAATGTTCCATAGTCATAGCAACATTAGCAACAAACTCTTTGAGATTAATTCCGTAACAAAGACTAGAGGACACCACTTAAAACTGGTAGAAAAAAAAAATTCGAACACAAGGGGCGAAGGGGGTTCTTCTCAGTTCGCGCGGTTAGGGTCTGGAACTCACTGCCTCAAGCGGTAATTTCCGCAATTAATCTGGAATCATTCAAGAGGCTTTTGGACGACTTCCTGAGAGACCGAAATGTACAAGGGTACAGGTACTCTTAAGAATGAGAACACTCATGGACCTATACACACACACACACACACACAACAGGTTGGACTTGATGGACTTATGTCTTTATTCAACCTCAAATACTATGTTACTATGTTACTATGTCTGTAATAGTCTCACCACAGATTATGTAAAAAAATTGTAGTAAAAAAAATAGAAAGGGAGCAGACCTACAGAAATGTCAGCCTCTTGAAGTACTGACTTGATATCAATATATAACAGAGGAATCAGCTCTTTTACTAAATAACAAACTTTAAAGCCAGGCTTTTACCCCTCCATGGCTGGCCCTGTTCCATTACCACACAGGCACTGAAGACACTAGTGTAATTGCCAACTCTAAACGCAAAGCATAACATGATGATTCTATTTCTTTTAACTTACCACTAACCCAGCTTAGTGTGGATATTTGATTTTGTATAGGGCTGATCATGATCAGAGGTAATTGATAATCAAAAGCCAACCAAATGAAATAAACCTTTAATAAGCAGTGTTACGGCCTTGTTACACAACCATGTCCCGAATTTACTCCAGAATGTCTTGTTCTAAAAGACTCTTCTGCACAGCTGCATTCTTTTGACTAAACTTGTAATTATCCTACTTGCTGCAGATAAGGACTGTGCTGTGGGTGTTTGAGGAGCTGCTCAGCAAGCAACCCCAAAGGCTGTGTTCACGAAAAGCAATCATGAACAGTCACTGTCGGCTACAGTAAGCTCTCGCAGTCATGCCAAATAACATTAACAGGCACATGTCTGGGGATACGTTTTACAGAGTCTTTCTGGGTGGATTGCTAGATTATGTCTGCTTGCTACCAGAAAGAATGACTTGGATAAATAGTGTGAACAAATACAAAAGTAAAAGAGATTGCAAGCTAAAGGGAATGTAGAGTATTTTGTTTTTTAATATAATGTTTAATATAATCAATGCATCCTTCTTTCTGTGTATGATTGGTATGTATATACTGTATGTACATGGGGGTATCTTGCTCCTTCTCACAGTGCATATTGTTGTTAATCAACCAGTTGAAAACAATATACTTCCTCTCATATATATTCCTATATGGCTGATATTTTATCTCAACTGCTATTAAAGAGGAACTGTGCTTTCAAAGTCATGCTAAAAAAGAGAAGCAGAGGGCAAAAGACTACAGCAGTATCGCCCATTAGCTCCCTGCAACTGACTTACAACACCCTGTTCAACACTGTGTCTCTGCGTGGAAGTGGTCAATTTGGTAGAGCAAAAGCTTTGCTTCCTTATGTCAGAGCGGCCTCCCTGAACTGGTGATCGTAAAACTGGTGGGAGAATATTTAAGAAGCAAGAAGAAGTAGGAGAGGTGGAGAAAGCACCAGTCCACAGAATGAATGAAGCATAAGGATGTATAGGCAGGCAGATCCTTGCAGTGCAGGTTCTCAGGTACAGATTTCTCTCCAGCAAGGCCACATAAGAACAATGAGAAGCACAGTAGGGATATCACCAAATTTCACTTTAAATTTTGTGAGACTAGCAGTCAGAGACAGCAGTGCCTTAGATGATTTCACATTGCAGATATCCAATTAATAAGCCATAGAAAAAAAAAGTACCAAGGAACAGTCACTTGTCAGAAAGTGCAGTTATTTTCGGTAATCCAAGGCAAAAGCTAGATTTCTCAGGATAATGTTTACACAACGTTTCTAGATGTTCCCTATAATATAGCAGATCAGGTCCACTTAAGGTAGCCATGCAGAGTCATTGTTGAAACAAAATGACCCTGCATCCAGTAGTAATTGCAAAATCTAAATAAAAGACATGGTAACAAAAATATGGAAAAGTGAACAGTTAAATCTGTGAAAGTGACACAAAATTGATAAACACCTCAAAAATAACTTAAAGAGACTTCCGGTTCCGGCGCCTGATGTAGCGGTCGCAGAGTGAGGAGCTCCCGCACAGCCAGGGCTAAACCCAATATAAAATCATACCTTGACATCGCAAACGAACCGTGCTGCATCCCGTCTTAGCGACTACACCCTCAGGAACATGGACAAGTTCCTTGCTAAACGCAGAACAGGTATACGCGGCAAAGGTACTCCGGTCCGGAGCAAACGGCCCCAGGCACAGCCCAAGATGGCCGCCACCCCGGACATGAGAGATATCAGCGCCTCGTCGGAAGAAGACATATCAGCGCTATCCGATCATAGCCTGATAGCTGCGGAGGTAGCCAAGTTACTTCGTCCCACCATACAGGAGGCAGTCAACAGGGCGGTGGGCAAGGGCATACAGTCCCTGCGACAGGAGCTATTACAACAGGCCCAACGGATTACCGAAGCGGAATCCGGATAGCAGCCCTGGAAGAAGGATCAGATTCCTCGAATGCCCACATGCAATCCAACACTAAACAAATTCAACTCCTCTTAGACAAGGTGGACGACCTCGAGAACCGTTCTCGTCGTAACAACATAAGGATCGTAGGCCTACCGGAATCCTAGAGGAAGGGTCCGCGCCCCATAATAGCTCGATACCTGGATTACACAGATAGCTTGGCAGTCATGCAAGCATTTCGCGCCCAAAAGGAACTCCATCTGGATGGTCATCGTTTGCTCATCTTTGCGGATTACTCGGCGGAGGTCACCAAGAAACGCAAAGTAGAGCCTGTTCCATTTTTAACTATTCCGTCCATAGCCTCTCTGCCCCCCTCTTCCACATTTGAAGGGAACAACCTGCCATATCTGGTACCCCCCCCACTCTCCTTTATATGACCTGTCAACCAATGCCAATCTCGTGGATGTCTGGAGGGTCAGGAATCCCCTGGAACGTGAGTACACCCATTATTCTTCTGTCCATGCCTCCTTTGCCAGATTGGACTACTTCCTGGCAACGGAGACGGTGGACTCCCTAGTCACTGATACAACATTGTATCCTATAGCCATAGCGGATCACGCGCCAATCCTAATCCAGCTACAATCTTCCCCTCCAAGGGGCGATTTTTTTATATGGCGCTTCCCATCTCATTTATACGCGGATACGTCGTTTAAAATTATGCTGGAGGAGGCTTGGCGAGAATGCGAGTCATTTAACAATGCACATAAAGACAACCCTAATTTGTTTTGGGAAACCGCCAAGGTAGTTCTGCGGGGGAAAATAATGGCGTATGTTGCTGCCAGAAAAAGGTAAGCCAGAGCTCATTTTCTTAAAGCTAGTTCGGCCCTTCGCCTTGCTCAGTTACGATATGCACGAACCGGATCAGCAGAACATAGGGAAACGTGGATCAAAGCAAAGCAGGACTTTGAATGGAGTAACACACAACAAAACCTATATTATCATACCCACACCAAATTGAAATTCCACAAATTTGGAAATAAATCGGGGAAAATGATGGCTAACTTGGTTAGACAACGCACTACGAGATTACACATAAAATCCATACGGGCGGAAGAGGGGAGCACCACCTCCGACCCGAAGCAAATTAATCAGATCTTTGAAAAATTTTACAGTCAGCTGTACACACGCAAACACGGACGCAGGTGATCGCTTTTTGAAGTCCTGTGTCTGAGAATGTTTACAAATGATTGTCAATATCTTTAATTGAAAATAAAAGAAAAATGTTTTGAAAAAAAAAAAAGAAAATAACTTAAAATAGTATGGGGGAATTTTTCAAAACAGAATCGGACGGAATCTGGAGCAGTTGCCAATGGCAACCTATCAGCTTTTATCTACAGTTTGTTCAGTTAGGCTTTAAAAAGGAAAGCTAAGAGCTGATTGGTTGTCATGCACAAATGGTCCAGATTTTGTCGGCTCCGGTTTTGATAAATTCCCCTCAATGTGTTTATTTAAAATATATTCTTCTTTCACTTTAATTAATTGCTTGAAAACTGAATAAGATTACTAAGGATTTATAATAAAAGTATAGAGAATTTGGTATCTCATCATGACATCATGATGACAATTTATGATTAGCTATTTTCTTTTTCTTTGTGCTTAGTAGTTATGTGCAGGGGCTTGGTGCTGACCAATTTTGCCAAGTTCACCCAACCTCATGCAAAACTGTCAGTGACTCACCCCCCTTCTAGTCCAATCAGTTGCCTTTCCCCATCTCTTTGTGACGTGTAGCTTTGGGGTGGGGAATGCCTTTGCTGTAACTAATTGGGCCAGGAAAGGGGAGTGAGAGTGAAAGTTTTGGGAAGGCTTTGGCAAACTCGGGTGAACTTGATTGGCACCAAGTTCCCACCCATCACAAGTGCTTAGTTCACCAATAGTGGGTTGATAATGTAAGCACCATAGGGATCATGGATACCTATTGTATTTTTGCCATGAATCCCAGGAATTAGTTAACTGGATAAAATCAACATAGAAATGCATTATGGTGATGTGGCCATGGCAAGAACTTTGTTCATCCAGCTGCCAAAGAAGCTCTAATTAAGTTTATATCAATCATACATCATTATCCTAATCACCTAAACTGTGTGGATAGAGGATTCTCCCTTCTTGCTAGTCGGCCCCACTGGCTCTCAAAACACCTGAACAATCCCTGCATCCAATCAGATTGTTCAGGTGCTGACTAGCAAGATACTGAAGCTTGGCTCAGTGGAATCTGTTGCACTTTTCCAATCTGACCATAGAAAATCTGCAGAGAATCTATAGGTGTATGGCCGGCTTTATTTAGACCCTCTGATTTTTGTTGCTGTCTTTTTCCCTGTTGGGGAGATTCAGGCTTTCTTTTTGTCTTAATCATGTGTGATAGGAAGTAAATATTACAGTTTTCACCAACAAGGGGTTAGAAGAAATCCTCCAATGGGGACCCCTGTTTTGGTGACAACTGTCTAAAAGGGATCTACCACATTGAAGATATTTCATGTAACTTCCTGTTTTATCCCCAGAAAGAAAGTGAAGGGAAATCTCTCCAACAGAAATCTCTCCAACAGAAATATCTCCATGCAGACAGCAAAAAAAAAAAAGAAAACTGTCAGGAGTTGTAACTGTTCCCTACCCCATGCAAAATGGGAAAACATTGTCTAGAGATACATTTTAAGAGTATTTTCCAGTTCTCTAAAAATTGATCTATTAAACTGGGTTTCTGCAGTCTGAAGAAAAACTTATATATGTGATGGAAATAGTGTTAATCTGGAACGTAAATTATTTAGCCTAGTTTGATGCGGATCATCCAGATTACTCACACAGGCTGTACATTTCAGAAATTACTTTCTATGTCTGGATTAAACACATTAGAAGTATGATTTTTTTCTCATATAGACTTACATTTAACATTGTAATCTCACAGCACCTGTCTACCGGAAAACCTTACATCACTGCTATTTGCTGTTGATAAAAATAAATTATGAAAGTTTTGGGTCTATTATATTTTGTTTACACTTTTTTTTTAAACCAATGTTTAATTTTTATCATTTCCTTACTAATTCTAACAAAATCTTTACCTTACAAATAAGCATCTATTACAGGGTGCATTCAAGACTGTCAATTCACAGAGTACTTTAAGTATTATAAAGGGAGGGAAGCAAAAGCTGTCTCTTTCTAATTGAAAGTCCATACAGAGCCTTTCAGACTACAGAGCAAGAGAATAACTCATATCTCTGGCTTGGTTTTATATGTAACTTGAGCTTTATTTTGAGTTATCATAAAGTTTATGTTCTACAATTTTTGTATTCCACCTATGCACTTGTGCTACATTTTCATGATTATATTTTATATACAGATCTTTAGGTTTTATGCTGGGTATGTAATATCCTCTTTAAACAACTTCTAAGATAATTGTGGGCAACTCCATCCCTCCAGCTATGCTTTAACTACAACATGTCTACTACATGTCCCGACCTCTGGTAGTCATGCCTGTAGCTGTCAGTCTCGCAATGCCAATTGAGGCAGGCTTGTAGTGACACAACAGCTGGGGGGCTGAAGTTGCTCACCCCTGCTCTAATATAAAATCAGTTTCCCAACTAGCCTTGTAGATTGTGCATTGTTTTCAGTCAGTGTCTTGGGAGAGAACAGTGAGGCACAATCACTCCCAAGCACTTCTAAGCTGCTTGATGCATAAGTAATAAGCAACTATTGCTGCCCCATTATACAAATATAATGACATAAAACAAACACGACACATCAGAAAAAGGTTTTAACCAGTTGACATCCGCGGTGTTAAACCCCCTTCCCATCCAGGCCATTTTTCAGTATTCAGCGCTGCGGTACTTTAACTGACATTTATTCCGTCATGCAGCGCTGTAGGATTGAGTATAACTTTTTTATTTTCCTCCCTAGACCAAAAAGAGTACTTAACC
>NW_017306962.1:28246-34303 GCF_000935625.1 Nanorana parkeri | reverse complement strand
CACAAACGTATGAGCGAAAACTCCAGACAGAGCAATCAATAATACCATCAGAGACTTGCCGATTGTTGTTCAAAATTTCGTTTGATTTTCGTTTTTATTTAATATTTGATTTTGGAATGAATGGAGTTTTTCGAATGAAAACCACATTCACTAGTAGAATTTCATTCATTTGAGAAAAACATTTCCAACATGCTCCTTCGAATATTTTCCTCACTGAGGTCGAAATCAATGATCAATGTCTAACATGAACCATTAGAAATTTCAAAATCGATTTTGTGCATTTGAAATTCTAACTGTGTACGTGTAGATAGAATAGAAGCAGGAGATAATTTACACTGAATGCTCTCCACCTCTTCTTTCTAAAGGTCTATTTTCATACAGTTGGCGTGCATGAAGGATTTATAAGGCAGCGCACAGAGTTCAGACGTGTTTCAGGAAGGCAGGAGTGAGGCTTCACAAGTAACTAATTTCAGGTATAGAGAGTCTCACCCTTTTGCATAAAGCAAGGATGTTGAATAAAAAAAGCAGCCACAGCACAAGATACAATTAAGGATTTCCTACACCGAGAAAGAAAATATGTTACATGTAGCAGCTATTACCAGGGGAGACGTAACAGAACAGTTGTGTCCCACTGGCACCTCTAGATGAAAATACAAATCCATGAATACAAAAAAATACAGTTCCAGACACAAAGCATGCAGCGACAGACATAAAAAATAAATGAGATAGCTGAAACTACAGTGAGATTTATATATGACAAGACAGTTGGCCTAAGAGAAAGCCTTAGGGCAAAAACACATGGTCACTTATCACCTAAAACACTTTCAGCCTATTTATTGGTTATTGCCAGTGGAATATCTTTTAATATATAGACGTCTGTACAATTTAATCCATGTAGTGGCCACAGTGTTAGATAAAAATAAAATAATCCTTCTGAATGCTTCCTAGACAGTGTTTTATTTTATATTCTGATATTTTCTGTTGAATTCATATTATCACGCTTCTTGATATTCTTCCTTTAACTAACAGACTGCGAATGATACTAAGGCCCATTTACAATTGCGTATTATTGCCACCTAGGGAGGTCATAAGTAGCCTTATTGTTGCAAATAGTGCTTGACCATTGTTTTGTGCAAAACCTGGTTAGTTCATGGTCACCCACGCGGTTTGTGATGCGGTTGTTGCACATTTGTCTCAAGCCACATATGCAAAACAAACAAAGAAGATCAAGCAGCTAATTGAGCTGTGAACCTTTTTTGACTGTGTGTTTGCCATGTGTTTTTGTTTGTTTCGCTTACAGTACCATTAACAATATAGACACTACAACTGCAGCAAACAGTTTTTTATGTATGCGATTTTGTGTGCATTTGCGCATGCAGCAAGTGTGAATGGGGCCAAAATTCATCCTGCCCTATGCGGACATGCAACAAAAACGGCAAAAACATGCTGAAATGCTATGCACATTCACCCGTCAATGTGGATGCTGCCTTAGCTTGGCCATAAACACCTAAAGTTTTGTACAGAACACTCCCAGGTCAAGCATCATTTGGAATGATATGGCTGCTCGTGATCTCCCTAGGTGGCCATGTTGGAGGTGCTCGCTATTGCTTACAGGTATTTTCCAACTCTGTGCAAGCAAGGCCTGATACTTGTCTCTTCTACAGAGAAGAGGAAGGATCACAGCACTGTTAATGCAGCGCTGTCATCAGCAGGCAGGTACAATGATCCAGCAACTATTTAAGGAAAAGAAGATATCTACCTGAACATTGTTCTTGGGGGGAAATATCAGTCTTTTATTGGCAGCATAAGGCAGATATCTGCTAAGTTCATCCCATTAAGGAGTTTTTCCTTCACTTTTTGCTCAGTAGACACAACAGGAAGTAAGGAAATCTATCCATAGTGAAGGAACTTCTCATTTAGATAATTGTCACTGCAACAATTTTCCCATTCGGAATGCTTTCCTTATATTCTGCTCTGGTCACAACTCTGCTGGCAATGAATTCTAGGACATATAGAGATGGCGAATCTCCTCAGTAAAGATAATGGCAGCAATAAAAACTTGACTCCTTTGGACCAGGGTCACATGATTTTCCTTTTCATTAAAAACAAATGTCTTACACAGATGATTTATGTGTCCAAAATAAGGGTAGGCTTCATGGTGATTTTGGATTATATAGGGTTGCCAAGGGTTTATTAGTGCTGATATTTCACCAGAGACTTCATTGGGGCCATAACTTTATAGGAAGAATGGGATGCAGAGTTACTGTACCCAAAGCTGCTTGACCAAAAACGTTTAAGCGGTGAGAGATTAGTATAATTTACACTACAGTCACCCCCTTCTGCCCAATTGGTCTCTGTTTTCTGGATTTGCACTATTCCAAAGAGCCATCCTTTAATAAATATTCAGCTGCAACAACAAGAGTGATTAACATTAAGGACATGTATTTTCCCATTGGACTGAAACTTCCATTCATACATATCGATAGTTCCCCTATGTGATAGCATATTAGGAGGTGACAGGTACTCTTTAAGGTGACATTAGGAGTCTGTTAAACCCCTAGTGTCACCTTTCCACTGCAAAGAAGCTACTCAAGTGCAGATTGCACCTGAATAGCTTCTTCCCTGGCTTCTCTAGCTGGGAATGACAGCTGAAGAATCGGAGGTGATGCAATCGCCATTGCTTTTGTACCCTTTCAGTGGAAAGGAGATCGGCAAAGGATTTTCACCGCTCTCTCTATCGTCTACCCACCAACACCCGTGATGCCAGCCCTGGGCCTGCAGGAGGGGCAGGAAAGCAAGGCGGGGGTGTCGGCCTTAGGGGGCTTCACTGGCCCCTGGAAAAGATCTGGTATAGAAATAATGGACTTTGGTTCTAAAATGACAGTTGTGAAGAAAATCTGGATTTGAACAGCACAGTGGCTCAGGGTTCACCACTTCTGCCTAGTAGCACCGAGGTCTCCAGTTTGAGGTCAGGTTTGACCAGAACACTATCTGCATGGTGTTTGCATTAGACCTGCGGCAAATAAATTGTTTTGGTTCCTTTCCTTTTCGATTTTTCGTTATTTAATTTTTTTCAAGTCAATTCCTTTTGTTATTTAGATTTAGATTTCAGATGAGTTAAACGATAATTATAAATGAACGTCGGTTGCAGCACCCTTTTGGTATGGTAGTAATTTTAAGGAAGACCCCAACGCCAAAGAAAAAAGGATGGGGGTCCCACTAAAACCCCTCACCAGACCCTTGATCCAGGCAGCAGCCTGGCAGAGCAGTAAAGGGGGGACGCCCCCCCTGCACCACACTCCGTTACATTCCGTGACAGCTCTTGGTCTCCTAATGGAATCTAAACAAGTGGGTGGAACAAGTCCCATGACTCTGGTTTCCTCCCACACTCTTAAGACATGCTGGCAGGTTAATTGGCTCCTGTCTAAATTGGCCCTAATGTGGGTGTGTGTGTATATGAGATGGGAACCTTAGATTGTAAACTCCTTGAGGGAGCTGGTGTAAATGAATAGCATTTAAAGTGCTGCGTAAATTGATGGTGCTATATAAATACGTGTAGTAGTAATAATAATAATCATCATCATAAAAGGACAGTTGTGCATAAAATAAGGATTTGGTTTTAAAATGACAGCTGGCAAGAAAATATGGATTTGGTTCTAAAACAAATCACAGTTGTGAAGAATAGATGAATTTGGGTCCAAACGTGTTATAGTTTTGAAGAAAGGATTGCTTTGGGATCAAAACATGGATTGTTAATCCAATAAAAGAGCAGTTGTAAAGAAAAAAATGCATTAGGGACCACAAGAAAGATTGCTCTTCTAATAAAAAGGGCAGTTGAGAAAAAGATAGATTTGAGAAGGTCCCTCCAAAACACAGGCAGCTGGGAGCTACACAGATAACATGCAATCAAGCTGCATTGTTGTAACCTGGTCTTTTATTATGAGCTATCCACACTGCCTAGCAATTAGTTACAGTTGCTAGAAATCCTGCCCATATGCTAACAGTTATCTTCTCCATCTGACCATGTTAGGATGTTGTTTGTAACTGTACATCCTGCTTCTATTATGATTCTTAGTATCACACAGTTCATCTGACACCTCACACTCTCCTGCTTGTCTTTGGTTGTGTAATAGTCCCAAATGTTTTTTTTCCCCATCTCTTGCTGAGTCCTAGTATGATACAGAGTAATCTGATGGGAGAAAAACATTCACTTGTGTCTTTCTCTCCTCCCACATGCATGACTACAGCAAGCAGCTACGAGCAGCACTAGGAGAAGGAGTGAACAGGCAGAGGGGATCTCAGGCGTTCCAGGTTCATTGCTGTGACTCACAAGGTAATGACATTATTTCCATCACTCCTAAGCTCGTGGAGATCTTGTGGTCCTGCAGCCCTCCTGGGCTACCTTACCTGGGCTACCTTAGCCTGACTTTTTACATACTTATTGCTCTGCATTGACACTGAGACCAAGACCTGCTCTTTGATCTCTACACAGCAAGGTATTTTCTTATTTGCTATGTATGTGTGTGTTGTGCATTTGCCCTCATCATTGGTCCCTAGACTCAATGTCAATGCTCAGCTCAAAGGAAGGATGCCTGTCTGCTGGTGAGGATTGCAGTGCCATCTCTGAGGGAGCAGCACGTGCTAGTAGATTCTCTCTAGTGAATGTGGCATGATTCTTCGATGTAGATTTCAATAGATGCACTCAAGTGAATGTGGCATGATTCTTTAACGTAAATTCCAGTAGATGCACTCATGTGAATATGGCATGATTATCGAATGTAGATTCAGAGGTTTTTTTTAACCCTTCAGTTTACAAAAATAAATGTTCACGCTAACATGCTGCATGCTTTTCAGTTTTTGCACACTTGCACATTGTCTTTTATTTAAAAAATTATTGCTGCATGTGCTTCAGGTGAGGCACAGGATAGACGCTTTTATCATCATCTTCTGTGGTCCATTGTGCCAATAGCAGGTATTGTAAACATGCCTTTTAGAAATGGCATTAATACTGTACTTAAGCGCAGCAAATCTGGTTTGTACTCTTGATCGTCAATGCAGTCATTACAGAAATATCCACTCAGTTAGAATATAATAGCTGGTTATTTTTTTATGTTAGACTTTTGAACTGTGAACCAGTGTATTACATGAATAAAAAAGTGTGAAAATGGGGTCAATAATAGAACCATCCAGCCAAACATAAGCGTTGTTGTGTCCATTGTGAACATCTTTATTATTTTAGGTGACTAAATACTAGGGAGTGACAGATTTGAGACACCTGTGCTGCATATTGAAAGCCCAGGTCTCTTTCAGGTAGGGCAATGCATATGGTCATGTAATTAGCAGAAGCTATTCCATTCATGCCTCGTTCTTTCATGCGGAATCGAGTTGTAGTCAATTTATCACAGTATGGCTACATCAGTGACTTTAGCGTTTGTGTTCTGCTGCAACATTTTAACAGAGGGGATTCCATTTCTTTGTATTGCATGCAGCTAGATGCGTGTTTCCAAGGAGACTACTGGCCTGCCATCGTACTTCCACTCTCTACCTCCACTATTTTTGCTTTGTGTGTTTTTTCCCCCTTTACCTCTCTTTTATTGTCTGTACTCTGCCCATTTCCCCCCCTTTTCTAAAGCTAGAGTTTTTCTTGACTGCCATACAGAGCTGATAGCCTTGGGAAATATCTGGGATCTCTTGTCTCATCATAAATAAACATATTTGATACAGCTGACAGTTGCCTCTGGCTGTTTCACTGTTATGTTGCAGGGTACTTGTAGAGTTGTGTATTCTATAAACTTCCAGACTTTAAAATGGAAGGAAATGATTACTCCAAATCAATCTAGAACCTTTAAAAAAATCTGTAACCTGCTTTTGGTTGGCTATTTCATATTTCACATGATGGAATAGATTTATAAAACAGTTTTTATGTTGCCAGGCGATAAAACAACACCATTTGCACTATTTGTAGGTGAAGTTATTTGCCCCCACCATAACAAAGGTAGTAAGGGGTGGGGCTTAGTGGAAATAGTTTGCACCATCATGGTTTTGGCACATTGTTTA
>NW_017306962.1:18711-28235 GCF_000935625.1 Nanorana parkeri | reverse complement strand
CTTTGAAGTGTTATACAACATCTTCATGCATATTCCTATGATGAGGGAGGCTGCCTGTATACATCTGGCCCAATGTGCAGCCATGGATTATATTAGAACTGCCAGGATAAAGCAAGATTATTGACTGTAGGTTACCACATTTTGCTGCTTGCCTAATTAAATACATTTATATTTTTTTAATAGGTCGTAATTCCATATAGTATTTTTTTATCCTATTAAGATTTTCAAGGTGCAATCCATTTATTAATACATCAGCATTATAACCCTTTGGCAAATATAGTTCAGTATAGAAGCTATCAGATATATATAGCATGATTGTATTAAAGCCCTATTCAGATATGGCGTATTAATTCCAACATTAAATTGGTGATGTTGAAGTAACAACCCTGTATCAACATTACCATGACAATCGATGTTGCCGCAGTTCTAGAAATTGCATACGCTGCACACTTCATAGCTCCATTATTCTCTTCATTAAAGGTAGAGTCAATTTCTGTGTTTTCAAACTTATGTACTGAACCTTTTATTTTTTTTATTTAAGAATTATGTCCGTTTGCTTGAATATCAGTTTGAAGGGGATAGATCAACACAAGGATAATCAACTTTCATTAGACTCAAAGCTACTGAAAGCTGATTGCCATGGATCATCCCTTACTGTTGTAGTTATAGGTGGTGCCTGAATGGGCTGAGTTATCCCCGGGTTCTTATCTGTCTTGGATATGCCAACAGCAAGTCCTTCCTGTCCACCTAGGAGTTTCCGATATTCAAGCTCCCCTTTTACATAAAAAAAATAAACACTCAAACAAAGTATAAACTGTTAAGTGATTTAACTCTCCAGTACCTAGCATGAATAGGGTTAATGGATCCTGGGAAAGAGTTGGGTACAGTATAACATAATAGAAATTCATTGTATTTGATGCCTATGTTTACCTTTGGACAAACAAAACAGTTCTGTTCTAGAATTTCTATGGTTCATGCCTAAAGTTGGCCACATGTGTTTCAGACGGTACCGTCTGGTAAGTTTAGGTTGAGTTATATAGAATTCTTAAAGTATGTGGGTCACCTTAGTAATAATGGAATCATAAAACATGGATGAGGTTGTATCAAACAGTGATTTGATGAGTTGGAGTAGTTTTCATAAGATCTAAGTAACCAGGGGTGAAATTAAAATTCTACATAATACTCTCTGTACATTCAGAATCTTTGCGTAGTGGGTTATCATACAGTCCTTTTTTTTTCTTACAGTCCTCATTGGATTTTAAATTTTGGTTTAATGCTGTATGTGGCAACATTGCATGAAAAGAATCCAACAATAAACTACATGAACACTGAATTAAAAGAAAAGATTGCTGCATGTGTGTCCAGAATAAGCAAACTGAGTCCATAGCAAACTGAGATCTACTGAGGTCAAACTGAGATCTACAGTTTTTCTTTTTTTGTGTCACTCTTGTTTCAGAACAGTAAGCCTAAATCACACATACGATCCTGCTACTAGCTAGAGCATATTAACAGGAACATGGTTTTTCTGGAGGACAAATATGGGCAGTGAAACACTTACTTGCTTGCAGGTGTCCCTCCCTTGCCATCTGGGTGTGCCAGACATTGCTCTATGGCTGGTGTTTTCTGCAGTCAGAGAGTGAGATCTAACTCACCCAGCTGGTGAGACAGCAACACATGCCCTCTACATTTTGCGATCCTGTCGCTGCCAAGTTTTTGCCAGCGATGCATTTGCGCATCCCGTTGGCAAGGGAGCACCACAAGCCCTGCACATTTAGTGATCCTGTCGCTACCAAGTTCTTGCCAGCAATACAATGTTTAATGTGACGTGGACCTAACGGTGATAGAAATATTGGGGTTTCTATTTAGAGGTATGGACCTGGTTATGCAATCTGAATTTACCTTTTTTCTTGCCCTGTACTAATAAAATTTTACAGTTGGAACTGATTGGACACCAACACCTACCAAACCTTTTTTTTAAATTTAAGGTGAGACATGTCATCAGTTTGCAGACCTATGTGTTGAAGGTGGGTTTACACTTTAATAAATAGAGATTCAGCCTAAAAAAACGGACTAAGCCTTAATGGGGCCATAAAACATTTTCCCATTGTTTGTGGCAACTGAAATGGGCTAATTACATTAGACATTAGGGAACTTCTACAAATTTGCCAACCAAAAAATGCCCACTTTCACTGCAGCTTACGCATAGGGTAATTGCTAATTCCTACACTGATCCTTTCCAAATTCAGTAATGATTCTGTAGTCAACTGGAAGTTATTAATTAATTGCAAGTTACTGAGCATAGCCTATTAAGACATACTGTTGCAATGTTTTTGTTGAATTCCTTACAACACGTGACTAGAAAATGCAATAAAAAATGCAATTTTAAGACAAAGATCACGAATTTAATTATTGAGTTAATTATTGGGTTTGGACATATTTACAGGAAGAGCTAATGCAAACAGGGGAAAAACATTAAAAATCAATTTTTTGCATTTATTTTTGCATTGTGTAAATAGCCAAACTGTATTGATTTGTGATCAAATTTATTTTAATCTTCTGTTAAAAATAAACCATCATTTTAGATTAGTTTTAATGTTTGTTTGCTATTGTTTACAAATAACATTTATTATAGCGTCCACCCAGACACGAGGTTCACTGAGCATTATGGGTTTTCTAAAACAGGGCAGAGCAGAAGCTGTTTGCCTTCAGACTTTCTGTCAAACTTCTCTGAACAGGCAGACAGGGATGTGGATTAGTCACTGATCTGACATATTCCACTGTGACTGTAAATTTGAGTTTGAGCTGTTGAGATCTGTCCTTTCAGGAAAACAAACAAGGATAGCCTGAAAAACCTTTTAAAAGAAGCTCCTCCTGATGTGAAATGAAAGTATGAAATATTGACATGCAATATTTCATATTACCCAACTAAAACTGTTATTTCATAGTTCTGACAATAATGAATAAAGAGAGAAAAATGCTTCAAAAATCCCTATACATTCCCTTTAAAAGGTACGTGCACCTATAGGTGTACTACCCGGATTCTAACCCCTTTACCATTAGTAAATACTGTATGTACTTATGACTAAATGCCCCAAACTAGTAGTTAATATATTGCCCAACCAGCCCATGCAGGGTGATAGCTTGGACTATAAGCTAATGCAGCAAGATATACCGTAGAAAATGATGGCCTGGCACAAGTATCACAATAAAGACACAAATGGTCACTTTTCTGTGTCTGTGACCTGAAGGTAATTAGTATTTTTTTTTTTTACAGAAGTCAAACTATGTCTGCCAGTCATCAGTTCCCTTTTACAGTGCATGTATGTCTAAAATCTATTTTTTAGCATGTTTTGTTTCTTACCACACTTTATACAGATTTTTAAGCAAATAGTTTTTTTGTGAATTTGTTGCTAGGTTTTTAATTGGAGATCCTGCCAGTAAGAACACTTTCTGTTGCAGGCTGACAACGCTAAGCCACTGCCTTGCAATAAGCAGCTCCATTGTCAGCAGGCCATGTGTGCTCCTTTTAGTAGGCCACAGGGCTGCTTATCAGGTCTATCACATAGGGTGCCCATCAGCCAACTCAAGGAGCTCACACAGCTGGCTGACCATGTTTATTGCAAGGCAGTGACTTAGCATTATCAGCCTGCAACAGGAAGTGCTGTTATTGGCCAGATCTCCAACTAAGAAACTTTGCAACAAATTCACCAAAAACTATTTGCTTAAGAAAACTGTATACAATGAGGCATGATGCCAAACATTCTAGGAAAATAGATTTATGGTTTACATACACTATGTTGGCTAACATTTTTAAAGTATATTTAAATATGTCCATCGTATCAGTGCATAGAGCTATCGGTGTGCTCATTGTGGGATATTGCTAGTAACATGTCACAATTTAAAATGATTTAGGGTTGCATATTACATACTAGAGAAATATGTTATGTCCTAGATCTGATAACGTGTTAGAGATCAGAGATATAGTCTATTTTGAGACCATGATATCCTAGGCACGCATGAATGATGGCCCTTTTTCATACAGGATCCACTCCTTTTATCATCAGTCATATTACTATGAAATTTTAAATTCCCCTATTGGATTCAACATGCTTCATGCTTTGCATGCAGAGTGCATGTTTGGCTCTGTAACCCTCTTTAGAAGTCTAAAGAAAATAAAGCAGCAGGTAAGATGAGTTACATAGAGTGTAGCAGCATCCACATCCCTTCTTCAGTTCTCCTGCAATGATAGGTAGTATCCACGTATAGCCAGACAGCGCTACTGCAAAAGTATCAACATAAATTGGTAATGTTGTACTTTTCTGCTGTCTCCTCTCTAAGACTTAACTTTAGTTATCCTAGGCTTTTGGTTTTCCTGCTATTCTAGGCAGGTAAACACAAGCACCATCTAGTAAATACAGTTCTATAATCTGGCTATTCCCCCTGTTATTAGAGTGTGTTAGTGTATTTATATAAAAAAAAGGACCGCAGCACTCCAACCCACCCCTATCCCAAGCAACAGTCATTGGAAATCTCTAGCCACAGAAACAGCACCATGGACAGCTCCAAGTCCTCTGTGTTAGCCCATACCTATTCTCTCTATACAGAAACATTTAGACAAATTATCTTTGCTTACTTCGATACTGACTTTTTCCCATCTATATGATAACAGGCTATATAATTTGGAGAAAAATAAAAGCAAAGTTTGTCCTTATTTTATACCAGGAAATGTTTTATGCCAAGGCTGTTAATTCACGACTCTTGTCAAGTTTAATTTCAAAGGCACGTTAAGCAGGTCTTAATGTGATTATCCCTCCTAGACAACTCTGGATAAGATCACCCAAAAAGGATTTATAGCTCAAATCCTCAAGAAATGTGAACAATCTTTTAACCCACAACAAGCATAGACAATGCAGATGTACTGGCATGTAGACAAGGAAAAAGAGTTTTTAATTTGTGATTACCTTAGAATGTGTCTAAACCCAAGAACAAATGGTGGCTACATTTATTTTCTTTTTCACCTGGTAATCCTGATTGTGACACACTTACTGTCCTAGGGTGAAAACACGAATTCACAGTACTGTATCTATAGAGGAGCAGTGTTGTCTCCCTAGGAAAGAGCTACAGTAATTTCTCCCTCTCCTCTTCTCACTTGCATGGGGTTGGAGGTGTTCTGTAATCCTGAGAGATAGCTGTGAACAATGTTACTGATTACAGTCAGCAGAGGGCAGAGGAAGTTATCAGCTTTATATGCCATGCATGTAAAGCAGCTCAGTTTCTAATGCCCCCTTTCTGCCTCCGACCTCCTCAATGGACAGCGAGTCTTCATTATCGCCTCTATCTGGCAGGGCACTGAAGCAATAAAGCTTTCCGAGGAAGCAATGATAATAAACCAGGAAGAAGAGTGATATTTCTGACTAGCAAATGACAAATACTTTGACAGGCTTTTACCTTTAAATATCTTTCCATAGATTGGCATATCTAATAGACAGCAGCAAAATCTTCCCATTATGAGATTGCTAAATGTCATAATTCTCACTCCTCATTTTTCAGGCATGTAATGTGAAAATTGAGTGACAAATTTATATTTTCCAGCATGCTATGAAATCTGAAGGACAGCAGCTTTGAGAGTGGTAACACATCATGTCTTATAGGCCTGAACCAGTCACCTACCATGCGAATGCTACATAGTGAGGCCAGTCTTAGTAAGAGCTTCAGCTCCCATATTTGTATCCACACAGGTTGTGTTTGATGCAAACCTCTAGGCAACATATATACTGTTACATTCTTTGTCAAAACAATAATAATTGTGTTCAGTCAGTCTTGTGACTCACACACCCTTGCCACACACTCCATAGCCAGAGAGGAGAAGAGGTACAGGAACAGTTGCAAAGCTATAGGGCTGTAAGGCTCTAGTGTGGCATAGGTTTTTGAAGCACAATGCTGGCTGAACAGTATTGCAAATCCTTTGGCTAATAAAACTGTTTATATATTTGTATATCCTCTTCGACTCTGTGTTTAGCTGTTTGTCTGGAAATCTACTTCACAGCTAATTCCATTGACATCTAATATACATTCTGTATGCATTTAGCCAGCCACAAAACCCTGTAGAATTGTATATCTGTTCTCTAGGACTGAGTCTGAACCGCATAGAATTACATAGTAGTCTGAAACGAATATGCTTTAAAATCCTATAAGCATTGATTCCACTAGCTCTGAATAGCTAATAATTTGATATATAAAATATTTATCGAATACAACCCATGCACTGTTTGTTTTTCCATTTTATGAGTGCTCTATAGCAAATGACAATGGATCAGCCTTAAAAATTAAGTGTTTGTTGAGGGGAGATTTATCTGTATAATCAAGTTTGGTATAATGCTGGAGACAGATCCTCTCCAATTGATGGCAGGCAGCAGTCTCATCACAGGGACAAGCAGAAATCTAATCTGACATCTGTAGCTCCTCCACATGGATAATCCTAAATACTTGTGACCTGCCACACACTAGGACTGCGCTTAGCCTGTTCTTTTAAGCATGTCACTTACAGCCAAGATTGGAAAACGTTTATTCCTAATCCCATCACTTTCAAATCCAATTTTGGATGTAAATCCTAAAAAGATCAGTGGATCACTTGACTTTTTCATTGTCTTTTTGTAGACTTGATAAAAAGCCAAAACGGGTGTTAGCTCGGGAAATGCAGGCACTATCAGGAGAATTTAAAGCTATACTGCAGGCAGATAAAACACTGATTAATGACAATGGGGGAATTTATCATAGCAATTGTGAGTGTTTGAACTCGCATATGGTCGCATGGGATATATTTGCACCAGATTTAGGCTGCGTTCACACCTGACCGTTTTGTAGCGCGTCCTACGCTCGATGAACGCGCTACAAAACGGTCAAAAAAATAAATAGCATTGTAGTCAATGCCCTCGTTCCCACCTAGGCGTATTTCCGCCCGTCCCTAACGCCCTACAAAATGGCCCATGCCTGAAAAGGTCCCGGGACTACTTTGGGCCGTTTTGTAGGGCGTTTTCCATTAGGATACAGCCAAGTAGCCTTTGGAATCGCGCGACGGTCGCATATTACAATACGCCTAGGTGTGAATGGGGCCTTATGTTGCTAGTGTAATGTTTTTTCATAAATGAGATTAAATAGACTCCAGGAAAAAAAATTTGCAACTCCAGGTTCACTTTAACTGTTGCTTCTTGAAGAAGTGGTCATGGGGACTTCTCAAGTAGCGATTGTTTTGTTAGATGAGGCTCCAGTTTCAGACAGCCGCAGGACAAGTGCAGATGTAAGCAGTTGCAAATTTTCGCAAAACAAGCGCAACTGCAAAAATAGTGCAGGCTCAGGTCAAAACAGATGCATATGTGAAATGGAGAGGCTAAACAGATTTGCACATAAACAAAATTATCTAAGAGGCAAAAACTGTCACAATTGCTTTGATAAGTTCCCCCCCCCCCCCCAAATTGGGTATTTATTGAAAAATAGTGTAAATACATGAATTTGACTTGATATCTATCATGTATGCTCAGTACAGTAGATTAGTAAAGAGAGGGAAGGCACTCTGAGCCAGTTGTACCACATGCACATTTGCTAACAATGAACATGTTGACACAGTAGGTTTTATTTTTAATTTTACAAGGGACATTTCACTTAGATTAGTGAATGTGATTTCCACTATCGAATCACATGCAAACAAAAATCATTTAAAAACAAAAAAACAAAAAATCCCTCTGTGTGGCTGGGTATTCTTCACATTCACTAAGGTAAGGGAAAATTAACTTCCAAAGTGAAAATTCACTTTACAAGGTGGACATGCTTTATTCATTTAGTAAATTAACCCCATTGAGAACAGAATGAGCAGAGGGCTGAGATCATTGATAAGCTGCTGCTGCTTTGTTTATTCTCAGGCTGGGGCAGAGAGCTGACCAAGCTCTATTACTTAAATGCATTAGAGGACAGTCAGGTCGTCAACCTACCTATGTTGCCTGGCAGGGTTGTGTAATTCTCAATACTGGCAGGACAGAATTACAAATCGTATAGCAGGTTAAAAGCTCGCATATTTGAATTTTAACTATGGGGTCTACTCACTAAGCTGCCGTAGGCAGCCGAGTGAATGACTGACCTGAAGCGAAGTGAGCCGAACGTTGTTCAGCATGTTCAGCACTGTTCAGCTCAGCATGTTCGGCCGACCCGAAGTGCAGAAGGAGTTCGACTTAGCCGATCCAACATCTGGATCGGCTAAGCCGAACCTCTGGCAGGCTACTCGCTGCTGTTCGGTCTATTCTTATAGATGCCGAAAAGCAGTGAGTGAATAGCCGAATGCCGCTCAGCTCTGTGGGACCGAGCAGAACAGAAAAATAGTTAAATATTTTTTAAAATAGTTAAAAAATTATTGCAAATTGAAATAGCCAATAGGAATCTAGCAAGGCATTCCTGTGGTGAAAAATTATTTATTTATTTATTTTATTCTGATGCCAGCCAACGGCTCCATGTCAGAATAAAAAAAGAAAAGGCAGTGTTTCTCTCCTGGGCGGCCGGGAGCGGGAGGCTGTCTGGAGATTAGTGTCCCTGGTTAGCTGGTAACCAGGGAAGCTGATTTCTCTGCAAATGGCCGGAACCAGCCATAACATCACGGCTGGCTCCGCCCAGCTGCCAGAAGCAGGCTGTTGGCCGGCCGCTCAGCCAGCTTCGGCTTTCACCTCGCTCAGTCGAGCCGAAGCATATGCCTTCGGCTCGACTGAGCCGCCCGGCCGTCTTCGGGAGCTGTACGGGCTAAGGTGAATAGCCCGTACAGCAGCCCTTCGGTTCTATAGCCGAAGGATCAGCCGAAGCTATGGCTAGATGCTTCGGCTGCATCGTGAATAGACCCCTATGTATTTAGCTGGAGCTCTGCTTTGCAAATTATTTTCTATACTTGTTGGTTGAGATTATATTACTACAATATTAAGAAAATGTATATTTATTTACTAGAAACAGCATTTTATTCTTTTAAATTTTTTATATTAAAATACAACTAAAGGCTCCTATATGACAGGCTAAACAAGTATAAAATCTGGTTTATTATGACATGCACAAGCCTCAAAAAGTAAACAAAAAACATTTGTTTATCTTCACTGACTGAGCCAAATCCTGCTTAATTTGTGTCTTATGTGTTCCCCCGCCCAGGCACTGCAGCTCCCTGTGAGAAGGTTTCAGCCGCAGAGGCATGCTGTCAATCCAGAAAGCAGTGGGCAGGACCAGTTGCGGCCAGGTGCTGATTGACAAGCTACAGAATTGTGTGACTCTTCACTGACAATGCTGATAGACGCACCCTCTGCAATGTCCTCTTATCTCACTGTAGTACAAGCAGGCACAACTTATATGAGAGTGGCAACTGTGCTCTCAATTCAGGAGCAGTGCAGCATCATTGCCACACCATCTCAGGAAGCTACAATAGGTGGACTTAACTAATCCGATCAACAGGTATTTGTGGCACTTTGCAGTGGAACAGAAAACAATGTTTTAGTGGTGTAGCA